>NW_027279005.1:15000-30446 GCF_046629955.1 Centroberyx affinis | reverse complement strand
TTTTGTGTCCAGATTTTAGTATGGAAGTTTAATTTATATGTTATTCTGTTCCAGCTGCTTGAGGAGAACATTGTCACCTTTGTGAAGACCGAGCTGAAAAGGTTCCAGAGGGTTCTGAGTCCAGATTACCCAGAATGCTTAGAGCGGCAGATGGAGGATGAGGAGGAGGTGGACGGTGAGGAGGAAGAGCAGAGGAGGAGCAGCAGAGAGGCTTTTCTGCAGATCACACTGCACTTCCTGAGGAGAATGAAGCAGGAGGAGCTGGCTGACTCTCTGCAGAGCAGTAAGAGGCTTTTAACAGGTTTAACATGATGGAGAGGGGGAATGGTGTGAAAATGGAAATGTTTGCATTTCTAACCTCTGCTGTAAATACAGAAATTTCTAAAACTACATTGCCTCAATAACAGATTGGAAGGTAAATGAGCACAATCCCCATGGATAATCTGGTTAAATTATTGATTTGTTGTTGTTGATTTGTTGAGTGTGAAATGCTGACAACAGTAGTTTACAAAAAGAAAACAAAGTACACACACACAGAAATTTGGCTTTCACATTTAACTGCACACACAGTCAAGACCTGTTTATCCATCCAAAAGTAACAAGCTAAATAGATTCCATGAAGTTGTGAAATTAACACATTTACCAGAAAATATTCCATTTCCCATGTTAAAAATTTATTTTAAACAACAAATTATTCATTTGTTGTTTGTTATTATTATTTGTTGTTCATTCAGAAACTCATACTGCTGCATGCCAACATGAACTCAAATCCAATCTGAAGGAGAAGTTTCAGTGTGTGTTTGAGGGGATTGCTAAAGCAGGAAACCCAACACTTCTGAAGCAGATCTACACAGAGCTTTACATCACAGAGGGAGGGAGTGGAGAGGTCAATGATGAACATGAGGTCAGACAGATTGAAACAGCATCCAGGAAACCAGTGAGACCAGAAACAACAATCAAATGTGAAGACATCTTTAAACCCTTACCTGGAAGAGATGAACCAACCAGAACATTGATGACAAAGGGAGTGGCTGGCATTGGGAAAACAGTCTTAACACAGAAGTTCACTCTGGACTGGGCTGAAGACAAAGCCAACCAGGATATACAGTTCACATTTCCATTCACTTTCCGAGAGCTGAATCTGCTGAAAGGGAAAAAGTACAGCTTGGTGAAACTTCTTCATCACTTCTTTATTGAGACCAAAGAAGCAGGAATCTGCAGGTTTGACAAGTTCCAGGTTGTGTTCATCTTTGACGGTCTGGATGAGTGTCGACTTCCTCTAGACTTCCAGAACAACGAGATCCTGACTGATGTTACAGAGTCAGCCTCAGTGGATGTGTTGCTGACAAACCTCATCAAGGGGAAACTGCTTCCCTCTGCTCGCCTCTGGATAACCACACGACCTGCAGCAGCCAATCAGATCCCACCTGAGTGTGTTGACATGGTGACAGAGGTGAGAGGCTTCACTGACCCACAGAAGGAGGAGTACTTCAGGAAGAGATTCAGAAATAAGAAGCTAGCTAGCAAAGTCATCTCCCACATGAAGACTTCACGAAGCCTCCACATCATGTGCCACATCCCAGTCTTCTGCTGGATCACTGCTACAGTTCTGGACCATGTGTTGAAAACCAGTCAGAGAAGAGACCTGCCTAAGACCCTGACTGAGATGTACATCCACTTCCTGGTGGTTCAGTCCAAACAGGGGAACGTCAAGTATCATGGGAGAGCTGAGACAGATCCACACTGGAATACAGAGAGCAGGGAGATGATTCTATCTCTGGGAAAACTGGCTTTTGAGCAGCTGGAGAAAGGCAACCTGATCTTCTATGAAGCCGACCTGACAGAGTGTGGCATTGATATCAGAGCAGCCTCAGTGTACTCAGGAGTGTTCACACAGATCTTTAAAGAGGAGCGTGGGCTGAACCAGGACAAGGTGTTCTGCTTTGTCCATCTGAGCATTCAGGAGTTTCTGGCTGCTGTTTATGTCTCTCTGTCATTCATCAACACTGGTGTCAATCTTCTGTCAGAACCACAATCACCATCCTGGCGGTCTACACTGTTAAGAAACAAATCTAAACTAAAACACCTCTACCAGAGTGCTGTGGACAAGGCCTTACAGAGTCCAAATGGACACCTGGACTTGTTCCTCCGCTTCCTCCTGGGCCTTTCACTGGAGACCAATCAGACTCTTCTACGAGGCCTGCTGACACAGACAGGAAGTAGCTCACAGACCAATCAGAAAACAGTCCAGTACATGCAGGAGAAGATCAGGGAGAATCCATCTCCAGAGAGAAGCATCAATCTGTTCCACTGTCTGAATGAGCTGAATGACCGTTCTCTAGTGGAGGAGATCCAACAGTACCTGAGATCAGGAAGTCTCTCCACAGTCGAACTCTCCCCTGCTCAGTGGTCGGCTCTGGTCTTCATCTTACTGTCATCAGAAGAGAAGCTGGATGTGTTTGACCTGAAGAAATACTCTGCTTCAGAGGAGGCTCTTCTGAGGCTGCTGCCAGTGGTCAAAGCCTCCAATAAATCTTTGTAGGTTTATCAATAACTGGATATATTGATATATATGATCTTTTCTACAGAATAGAAAAAATATATTTTCACTGGTCTTGTTTGTCTTCATCACTGATTCTTCTTCAGGCTGAGTGTCTGTAAGCTGTCAGAGAGAAGCTGTGAAGCTCTGGCCTCAGTTCTCAGCTCCCAGTCCTCTAGTCTGAGAGAGCTGGACCTGAGTAACAACGACCTGCAGGATTCAGGAGTGAAGCTGCTCTCTGCTGGACTGGGGAGTCCACACTGTAGACTGGAGACTCTCAGGTCAGGATTCAGTTGCATTTTGTTCAATTGATTTGACACATCTCTCCAAATTAAATTTCTCAAATAGTCTCTCTCAGGCACTATTCCTGAATTTGCAATGTGTGACCATGCAAGTTATATATCAGGATTTCAGAGCCATTATACATTTTTATTCTCATTGGAATTATGAATTATTTTATTGGAACATATCAGAATGTCTTTTATTCTGATCCAGCTTCATATACACACTCATGAACCTGGATGATTCACAGAAAGTCATCCATGCTTCAATATCATGTCATTTAGATTACTGCATGTCTCTTAATTCCTGTCTCCATCATAATTCACTGTCACATCTCCACCTTGGTCAGAATAAAGCAGCTAGGATTTTAACTTGTGCTAAAAAGAGATAACCTCATGTTTAGCGTCTCTCCACTGGTTATCAGTTAGATATCAAATTCATATTAAGAATTCACTGAATTCATTTAAAGCACAGCTAGTTATGGGCCCAAGTTACACTGCAGAGCTCATCTCCCTTTGCGTCGGAGAGCAAGTTGAGATCTTCTGTTCCTCCTGTTTCTTCTGACTTTCCCTCAGTCTAGACTCTAGAGTCAACACTAAAAGGTGATTTCATTTTGGCATCAGGGCCCCTACTCTGTGGAATGTCTTCCTGGGGGGTTTAAGCTAGCAAAAACTAGCAGCATCCCCGACTAAGATTTTTCCTGCTTGATCAAGGTTTGTAAAGCAAAGCCCAGAGTTGACCAATGGTCAACGAAGTTTATTTTTGTTTTTTTTCATTTTCATTCTTTCTTTGAAGTGTTTATTTTTCAACATTGCACTTTGTAAAGTAAAGCTGGAATCAATCCAGTACACGGTCAGACTCAGCAGTGATATGGGTCAGACGTCTGAACTCCAAATGCCTGTAATGAAACTAATGGCGGTCACATCAAACAGTCCAAAATGTTTTCACAAACCTTGTTGTACAGCAGCGAAAACGTAAAAACAAACAAACGGGCCCATATTCCGTTTTAACCAAAAACGAAAATATGAGAAAACGGGCCCGTTTTCTGTTTTTCCAATGTCCATGAACATTGAAAATCAAGTAGAACAAAGTGGAAAAAACGGCTCGTTTTTGGTTTGGTGTAATTTCCATTTTTCAGTTTTCCCTTCTGAATTGAAGACCACAGGTGGCTGAAATCACTAGAGAGGGTGTCACAGGGAGGTGTGGTGAGGACCCAAACGTAGGACAGCGAGGCAGGTGGTGATCAAAAAACCCCAAGACTGGGTGTTTAATGCACAGATAGCAGGTGACACAGGAAACCAAAAGATTAAGCTAAAGTTAGCTAGTTAGTATGATATATAGTGATATTATTTTAGTTGAGTGGCATTAATTAATAGTTATTGTGGAAAATGTTTCCCCTATTCCATATTCCCTACCCAAATAAGAGCATCTATAAAGTCTCCAGCAGAGGTCCCCATCACCCACCGTGAAGGTTATAACACTGACATGGTTTTAAATAATAATAATTTATAATAATAATAATAATAATAATAATAATAATAATATCAATAAAATAATAATAATAATTTTAAAATTACATTTTAAATTAAATCTACATTCCTCTATCATTGAATGTGACGTTATTGACAAATTTTTCTCTACACATAATACCGGCTAGTAAAATAGGCTACTACCAAATAAACCTTTTTTTATTTTTTTTTGTCAAATGCCTTGTAGCACCCAATAATGTAATAATTTACTGAAAATGTAATAACGCCTGAAAATGTAATAAAATTTGTACTTAACTTGATCCAAAATGTAATAAAACCCAATAATGTAATAACTTGACCAATAATGTAATAAGATGTCCTGACTGATATTGTAATAACATTTTATGTTTATTTTTATATTTCATGATTGGAAATGTAAACTCTAGGCTTTATGTAGAATTTGAAATTTGGTACGTTGTTATCAGGCAAAGATGCATTAAACTAAAATCCCTATCAATGGGAAATTAACCTGCCCATACCCATGCTGATTGGTCGTTGTGCAAGGATCGTCCATTAGACCAGAGTGGATCTTAGATTAGACATCATCAGAAGATTTGTAAAAAGTAGAAACTTTTTGACTTTTACTCAATTGCACCCCCACGGATTATGATGGGGGGATCCAATCACAGATTTTCTAGTTTTAAAGTGGTGGTGGTGGTGGTGGGGGGGGGGTTAGGGAACAGTTACCTGGGGTCCCCAGTGCTGCTCAGAAGCTTATCTGACCTGGAATGGTCTCCCATGTGCATATGGCTGTATGGTGCTCAAAGTCTGCACTTTAACCTAATACTCATTCTTTCATTTCAAATCCAATGTACGTATATAACATTCTTAAATTCTTAAAACACAAAATGTAGAACTCTGGACTGAAAATGAACATCATCAGTTTTGAAAAAAAAAATTACCCACCTGAAAGGTATTACATTATAAGTAAAAATATTATTACCAGTCAGTCAGGACATTTTATTACATTATTGGTCAAGTTATTACATTATTGGGTTTTACTATATTGAAAGGTATTACATTATCAGTAAAATGTTATTACAATATCAGTCAGGACATTTTATTACATTATTGGTCAAGTTATTACATTTTTGGGTTTTATTACATTTTCGATCAAGGTAAGAGCAAATTTTATTACATTTTCAGGTGTTATTACATTTTCAGTAAATTATTACATTATTGGGTGCTACAGGCCTCAGAACATTTTATTTTTTTATTGCAAGTCTGCAAAACATTTATGTCACATGATGAACACCTTAGCTCCCATTGAACATTTGAATGTGATGAGGAACTTTTTAAAAGAAATCGAATGTCTTGCAGACAAAATTGGGCCACATTGCAAACCTCTATATCATATTAGGCCAAGTGAAGTAGCTGCCATGTTGCTTTCAACTATCCTTTCCTGTTTTTTTAATCTCAACCTCCCAACTTGGTTCGGTTTCCTCCTTGCTGCCCTGTGCATTGAGGCCCTCCACACTGGGCCGCTATGGGCCCGACCACAGTTCACGGTGAGCGGGGTGGTCCTCCTTGCTGCTGGGCCTGTGCCTGGATCACCCAGCTCATTAGCTCTTCAGTGCTGATACTAAGTCCTTCAACGCGGTTGAAGGACTTAGTACTCCATGCCATTTTCTGATGTCCTGGGGGGGGTTCTCTGCAGAGCCAGTGAGGCATATACTACCCATGTACACAGACACATACACCTTTTCAAGTTGGGAATGCAGACCAGTGAAAAGCCATAGGTTGTGAGGTCTGGCTGGCTCGGCTATAGGTATTGCATGTAACTACACATTCACAAAGATTATCTGTCAGAGGGCAATGAAAAATAGATTAGACTACACCCTGACATAAAGAGGGGCCATGTCAGACCCTGTAACGAGACCTTACTTTTTGCCAATTTGAAAAGGGCTAAAGGGTTACAGGTTTATGGACAAAGATGACCAATATTGGGATAATACAGTCTTGCAATACCGAACTACAACAAATATCTGCTTCATGAAAATTGGGATTAATAAAGTACAACCATACCATACCATCTATGACCTGGGTGTTTGGAAGTCCATACAATAAAACAAAGGAACTGTATTAATGTCTGTGTTGTATTTGTTTAACTAGGGCTTATAGGATGATTCTGACAGCATTGCCATCCTTACATTCCTCAAACAGTTGGTGGTTTACTTAGAATATAATAGTAGGCAACTTTTGCCAATTCAGATTTGTCACTGGAGTCCACAGCATCTGAAAATATACCATAAACATGCACCAGACTTTGTGGAAGTTTAGATACTGTAACCAAAGCCTATCGAGACTTAATTATCTCTGCTGTATCCCTCAACGTTTGCTATTCACAATGTGTGAATGCTTGCATGTTGCTCCTTATTCTGTGGAGTCTGCTGCACCAACAGTATAATGGCAGTACATATTTGGAATTTTTGGAAACAGTTTCCACAATAACCAGGGGTTATTGGGGGTGGGCCAGAACGATCCGGAACGGCGTTCCGGCACCTTCGATTAATAAGTAAATAAATCTGATTGGCAGTTTCATACATAATAATGTCAAACGAGTTCAAAGGGCTGCCAACTCTCACGCACTGACCGTGAGACTCACACAATTGACACATCACACGCTCTCACGCCTCAAGTCCATTTTGTCACGCAGTGAAAAACAATTTCATAACTGATAACGTCGCGATGCGAAAAAAGGAAACTGACAGCAGGACAGACGAGACAGAGCAGCACCGAGCAGCAGAGAGTTATTCAGACCATCTGAATAGTGAGAAATATACACAAATGTATTATATTGTAATTTATTCCCCTGCATGCTGCTCAGTGTAATCTCAGTCAGCGGCTCTTTTGCGTCTCTCCCTCTCCTCTCAGGCAGGAGTGAGAGTGAGTTGCTATGGTTACGGGGACGCTCTGTGTCTGTCGCTATGAAACTTTCTCGCGGTTCCCAATAAAAGGTTTTTAGGTTAGTATGCCTATGCAAAATCATGAATGTAAGCACCTCAATGCTGAAATCTAGTAATATAACATAATTTAACATTTTTGGTTAACATTATACAGGGTTGCTGTTTCTTGACTTAATCCAAGAGGTGGTGTAGAAATGCAGGAAATCTGTTTTAAATTACTATTTTCCTATACTTTCTAATTCATTATTTTGTTATTGTGCTCAAGTCTTTGTTATGGCTAATGACAACGCACCACTTGTAGAGAGAACGTAACACCAAGGTCCTTTCAAAAATCTGGCAATTTGTTTCTGCGTTGCTTATCGGCAAAAACATACATCAGAAAATATAATTTGAGGCTTCATTACTAACCAGTCGGGTGGTCTGATAAATTCGGCATCTATATAACCCTGCCAGCCAATCCAACAGCGCGCATTTTAACACACAACCTGTTATCGGGCCAGAGTATTGGCATTACTCACATAGTTAACGTTTTTTAGGGTGACATTTTCAGTCCAGCTTGTCATGCAATACATCAGTTGAAAGTGGGATTCTATCTCTACACACCATTTTACAATCACAATGTTATAGCAACAATGATCCCTTCTTTTGTAACAAGAGTGGAAACAAAACAGACACAAAATAGTGACTCCTTACCTTCGAAATCTTCTAGAAACCTACAGACAACACGAATCATGGTAATGTCAGTATTCTATTCATGGCAGAAAAATGCACTAACTCAGAAAAACATCGATAGAACGTTCCTTGTTGATGAGCCTCAGTATGACTAGCACCACTGATGCTGATGATTGTCTTGCTCTACAGAGGGCAGAGAATGGGCCGTTCTCATTGGCTGCTTGAGGAAGGCGGAGGAGGGGCCAAGCCTTGATATGTTGTTGTCATCTCTGACATCGCTGAACTAATGCTGATCTAATTCTGGTCCAATGCAGACAGCGATGTCAGCAGAAATTACACATAGACCCTTTAAATGGACAAAGCTGCATTTTCAACCACCAAGAGGGGCTAAAAACAAAAAAAACTACAGTGCAATAAATTCAATAATAATACTCTCTTGTTTTTTGTTTTATTTTGTTACCTTTTTCACTGTCTCATGTGAAACCACCTATTCTGCAAGTTTCATATCACACAGCAACTTTCACAGTCATTAGTTTGTCAATACCTAATAATTTTCAATAGCTCACTCAATTTTCAGTGGATTTCAGAAAGGACTTCTAAGATTTTGTCACAAATTCAGTTGAGAAGTCTCAAACTGGACCAAAGCAGATCATGTGATCAACTGTTTGCATTTGTGATTTTTTCTCGCATTAGACTGAATTATCCAAATTAACTTGAGTAGTGCACTAATGAGGAAATCAAACATGTACCTGTAGCATTCCTTGTGTGTGTGTGTGTGTGTATGTGTGTGTGTGTATGTGTGTGTGTGTGTGTGTGTATGTGTGTGTGTGTGTGTGTTTGTGTGTGTGTGTGTGTGTGTGTGTGTGTGTAGGCTGTCAGGCTGTCTGCTCACAGAGGAAGGCTGTGCTTCTCTGGCCTCAGCTCTGAGCTCCAACCCCTCCCATCTGAGAGAGCTGGACCTGAGCTACAATCATCCAGGAGCCTCAGGAGTGAAGCTGCTCTCTGCTGGACTGGAGGATCCACACTGGAGACTGGACTCTCTCAGGTATGGAGAGGCTTGCCGCCAGGCAGAGGCAGTGTTCTAATAGAGGGGTTAGAGTTGGCAGCCATTTTGTCTGTCAGACTGAGAAGCTGAGGAATATTGTTTAATGTTTAAACCATTACTAAATTTAGTATGTTAAGGAAATGCTCCACAGATTTTTTTCTGTTAGAGGTAAAAAAAACAAAATTTGCAGAGATAACTGTCAAGGCATGTGGCTATACATACCAAAATCAAAATTTTTGATTTCACATATTCGTCATGCCTTTGTTGGTAGACAAATTTGAGGTTTTTTTTTTTTAAGATACAGCCATTTCTGTATCATACTATTTTTAGTGGGTTTTTTTTTATTTTAATAGTGATAGTTTTATTTTATCAGTTTTCACAAAAATACTAGTGTAAATATAGATTCCCATGATCACATGTTAAAAAAAACAATTTGCATGTAGGGGCCAGATAGACTTAAGTAAAAATCAATTATAAAAATTATTCTCCAATGTGTTTTCAGGGAAAAATGATGAGAAAAGTATCTTCACAAATAGTAGATTGAGGAAAAACTTGCGTTGTGGCCTCATACTGACAGATTTATAAAAATTCCAGCAGATTTGTGCTCAGCTTAGCTATTATTTTAAGTGCTGCAAAGGAAAGTTTAAATTTTCACTGCAGACATTATAATGGTGGATATGAGTAGCTCTGGACGATCTTTGTTCATCCCCCAGTGTGGATCATGGTGGGGTGCAGAGGTTGAAACCAGGTCTGAGGAAGTGTAAGTGTGTATTTGATTTTATTCATGAAAACAAAGCAGCACACATTCAGTTATTTAGATGGTGTAGTTGCTGTTTCTTCTGTATGTTCTAAACTGCTTTTAATTGTTAAACCCCCAAGAAACATTTAGCTGATGCATGACTACAAAAACATTCTTTACTACATGATCTTTATTTTACTATTTATTTCATTAGTTTGCTCCGAAGCTAAATAAGCATGATGATGTTTCTCTGCTATAATTATGAACTAAAGAGTGAGAAGCATTAATTTAACACAAATAGTTTTATCGATGAAGTATTTTCGGAATTTCTGTTACACCAACTGAATAAAAGTTAGAAAATAATAGTAATACAGAATTATCTACATCTCTATAACAGAATATATAAAACCTAAATGTATTGTAGTTTCTGTATAAATGTCTCTTACAGATGGACAGCTAATTTACACAGCAGTTCACATTCATTCAAATCCTTCTGTGAATGCAGAGGATGGCTGACACAATGTGTCATCAAGTGTTAAGAAATTAATTGTCAAACTGCCAATAAATCAACAAATAATAAACACAACAGGTCTATTAGATAAAAATCTGCTGCTGTATTGAGTCTTGTTCTCTCATCAGATGCCTGTGAACTCACTCTGGACCCAAACACAGCACACAGAAACCTCTTCCTGTCTGAAGACAACAGAAAGGTGACAGAGGTGAGAGAGGAGCAGCCACATCCTGATCACCCAGAGAGATTTGACTTCTGGGAACAGCTGATGTGTGGAAATGGTCTGACTGGTCGCTGTTACTGGGAGGTTGAGTGGGAAGGAAGGGCTCATATAGGAGTGACTTACAAAGGAATCAGCAAGAGAGGAATGTGTGCTGAGAGCAGGCTTGGAGGGAATGAAACGTCCTGGAGTCTGTACTGCTGTGATGAATATTACTATGCCTGTCACAATAACAGAGAAACAGACATACCTTACCTCTCCTCCTCTGGCTCCAACAGAGTAGCAGTGTATCTGGACTGGCCTGCTGGCTCTCTGTCCTTCTACAGAGTCTCCTCTGACTCAGTGATCCACATCCACACCTTCCACTCCACATTCACTGAACCACTCTACCCTGGGTTTGTGTTCTGGCTTGAGTCTGGTTCCTCAGTGTCTCTGTGTCAGATAGAGGAAGGAGAGAGAAACACTCACACTGCTGACCAAAGACAGCTGCTGAAATGATAGTTCAGTCTGGACAGAATCACACACACACGCACACACACACACACACACACACACACACACACACACACACACACACACACACACACAGACACACACACATACTTACACTTAAAGACAGAATATTAATAATGTTTGTATTGTTATATAAGTTTACTTCTCATTTCACAGTAAACAAACATGATCCATCAGTCTGTAAATAGAGTGTATTCTGTGTGTTGGGTAACTGAACTGGGTTTTAACATCACACATGTACAGGAACATGGACATTTTATTTTCTTTAACAAGAAATAATCAAGAATCTGTTTTTGATGATTTGCAGGTTAAAGTATCTTCCCTCTGGACTTTTGCTTTATTTGGTATTTACTTAATCTCTCCACTCCAAGATAAACATCTATCTTGATTTTTACAATCATTGCAGAAATAAAGTTAAATGAACATTGTTTGATTTTCTTCTTTTCAAGCAAGCATTGTTTTAAATGTAATTTGTTGACTTTAATATGTAATTATGTTTCCTTCAAAAAAACAAATATATTTTATATGACACCCTTTGTAGACCTTTTCTTACCAACTTTTACAGTTTTAAAACCTGTAAAACACAGCTTTCTGTCTGTATATCTATGTATCTATCTAACTTTTTTTTTTAAATTTTTATTTTATTTAAGCAGGCAGGTCAATTAAGAACAAATTCTTATTTACAATGAGGGCCTAGCATATCTATCTATCTGTCTGTCTGATTTAATGTGGAACCAACTGGGTCAGATTTAGTGTCAGAGACCCATATGGGCTGATTTTAAGTTTTTGATTCAGCTTTGAACTGTAGAAGTGTCTGCACTGTTCATGAGGAGATAAGAGTGGTGAAACCTAGTATTACAATAATCATTCTTAAACTTTCTCTAACTGGGATAACTTCTAATGAATTTACATCATAGTGAAACTAAACTATTCCTTGGACTCCCTGGACCCCCTCAAGGACCCCTGGGGATCCCTGGACCCAGGTTTGAGACCCGCTGGCTGATGATTCCCCTCAGAGGTTTGTTGGTCAGGCTGCAGTACAACAGAGCGGCCACTAGAGGTCAGAGTCTGACTGAACATGGGACTGCTGGGAGACAACATTGTTATTATTATTATTAGGCCTGAAACCAATATTGTTGTTCTAAGGATTCTTCTACTTCTTCTTCTTCTTCTTCTTCTTCTTCTTCTTCTTCTTCTTCTTCTTCTTCTGCCTTAAAAAAATTGTACCTCAGAGACCCTAACTCCTACAATAATCAAACTTGGCTGATAGGTTTCAAATTTCCCCCATTACTCAGCCAACAAAAATTACTACAATTGTCCAGATGGTGGCGCTATAACAAGCAGCTGTACATTTTGGACAGTAACTCCTGAGGTCTACAATCAAAAGTGTTTCACCTCAGATTCCTTTTCTCAAGCTAAATCCATTGTACATACAAGTTTTTGTTTCCACCAGGATACTTTTTCCATCATTTTGAATTTTATGCAAAACCTATTTTTTGCTATTTCTCCCACAAAGTTGATCCAATCTCAATGAATTTTGCACACAACATACAGTATATTGATGAGATTACAGCTGTGATCCAGAGTTTTGAAAATCCAAACCGTTTGGCCATGGTTCAAAAACGAATCTGATACAAAGTTGGCTTGATTGACCCCAGAGTGTCACAAACAACATTTGGTCACACTCCAGAGCGCCACCATCAGGACAACCTCGCAACAGCAACAATTTAAAAAGAAAATTCTGACATAGCTGACTCAATCTCCACCACATTTTACACACAGCATGACTGAGCTGCCTGCATCATGCCTCTTTCATAGAGTTTTAAAACTCAGAAATGTTCGGCCTTGACACAGGAATAAAGTTGATGACGAAGATGATCAAACATGAAGGCAGACATAATTCCTTCGTGCTTCATATGAAATCAAATTAGGTAAATAGACAATACGCACAAACAGGCCTACATGTTCGAGCAACCAAACCTCACATTTTGCTCTGTAGCTTCACAATGAGGCCAAAACCGGCAATTTTCAAAAGGCAACAAGTCAGGCAACATTTCTCCAGTAGTTGCAACACTGTCACTAAAATGTTGAGATATTGACCTTTTCCAAAATGATGAATCAAGCTGATTCTCACTGTCAATACTTTATTTATATTTATTACACTGCTGATATATATATATAGAGAGAGAGAGAGAGAGAGAGAGAGAGAGAGAGACCACCCTCCTGGTGTAAAAGTGTTTTTACAAAGATTGCCTCATCCTGAAAATTTTCAACACTTGCATCATTGCTATTGTACATTGTGCATGTTTGTGTGTGTGTGTGTGTGTGTGTGTGTGTGTGTGTGTGTGTGTGTGTGTGATAACCATCTCCTTATCTTGCTCTACCTGAGCTGATTGCAGTTTACTGTCTCTCTCTCTTTCTTTGTCTATAGTGGAATAAATAGTTACTGTCTTACTAGTTCAACACACACACACACACACACAGGAAGGAGAGGGAGGGAGGACCACAGATAGAGATGTAGAACAAACTAGTGGAGTGCCAATCATTAACCACAGGTCAGTGTGTGTGTGTGTGTGTGCTGGGGGAAAGGTGTGAATAATTTACAAACACACACACACCGACACAGATCAGACTCAGATCTGATTCAGTGATTTCCTACATTTCCCAGAATGCCTTTCAGCAAACCCCAGAGAAGAGGTGTGAACTTGTTGCTTCCAGCTGCAGCTTCAAAACATCAGAATCAACTCAACTAATAAAGAAAAGCAGAACAGAGGAACCTGAAGCAGAAACATCAGTATCAGTGTTGGACAGTTAAAGGCTTTAACATCATTTTACTCCTCTGTTCATTTACATGTCAGACTGAAAGGGGGCGGGGCCACAATCCTTATTTGGGCTGAGAAAATGACGTCACGTATTGACAGAACAATAAGTGAGCTTGATGTTGGATATTGGGCATTCTGAGGAAATATTTACTCAACTATTGAATATTGGATTATCGTCTGCTAGTAATCACAAGAATATTTATCTCTGTGGTTTTACAATGAATATCCGCCGAATGTCCAATATCAAGTGGTTGCATTGCATTCTGGTCTATTGAGGCTACTGTGGGAGGAGAAATTGGTATCTGCCAATATATAAACCACTAACTGGTAGATTCATAGTCAATGTAAGATAAACTGTCTGTAATGCAATGGTTCATTATCTCTGAATGGGTGGAAAATGTAATAAACTCTGTTAAATAATGAGTCACAATAATTTGGCAGAAAATGTAATAACGTCATATTATTACATTATATTGTGACATCTGATGATCCATCATTAATCAATATTATTATTAGATCATCAGGAGTCACTAGCAGAGGTGGAAAGATAACTGAAACATCCTACTCAAGTAGAAGTCCTGTTACTCTGCTGATATTTTACTGCAGTAGAAGTAAAAGTTCTGCTGTAAAAATCTCCATCAGTAAAAGTACAAAGTGTCTGATCTAAAATGTCCTCAGAGTAAAAGTTCCTGAGTTCCTCTTTAGAACAGAGAACGTTGTCAGCTGTGATCTTTTCCATGTGATTCTAACAGGAGAGAGGACAGAGTTCACACTAGATTCTTTTCACTGGAAACATTAGAAACGAGAAAATAAAGTGCAGAAACAAAGTAAAGTCAGATTCCTCTTCTCACTGTGAATGGATCCACAGTTTGTCAGTTTACGTTGATCCAGTTTCTGTTGCTGATGGAGAGACACACAATCTGTTCTGTGATGGATGGATTTAAAATGGACTGAAGGACAAAACTGCAGGAGGAACAGACTGAAGTAACAAAAAAGTTACTCAGTTACAGTAATGTGAGTAAATGTAATTAGTTACTTCCCTCTTGGTCATAATGATGGGATGCTGTTACATTATGAACAGGTTTTATTACATTTTCAACTCATTCAGAGGAACGTTTCATTACATTGTGACAGGTTCATTACAGTATCCGGTAAAGAGAAAGCAGAACGTAGCTAAAAGAAAGAAAAAAGCTTTTATCAACATCTTATACCACAATTTGCTACATTCTTATTTATATTCTGTTGGTATGTGTTGCATGTGTTTTCCCTGCTGTATCCTGTCACTTTTTGCTGCTGCAGCAACTCTGTTTCCCCACAGGGATCAATAAAGTTTCACGCTTCAATTCACAACATATTAACTTATATCATGTAACTTGACAATGAGCACTTCCCATTATTATAATTGTATTATTATTATTATTTATTGTTGTTGTTATTATTATTATTATTATTATTATTATTATTATTATTGTTATTATTTTGCTGATAAAACCTTTTTTTTTTTACTATTCATCTGTTAATTTTATTATATTACCTTAATTGATATAACATTCTGCTTTGGCAACATGCTGTATGGTTTCCTTTCTGTCACCAATAAATCAGATTTGGACTGGAGAGAGAGAGAGAGAGAGAGAGAGAGAGAGAGAGAGAGAGAGAGAGAGAGAGAGA
>NW_027279005.1:10000-12500 GCF_046629955.1 Centroberyx affinis | reverse complement strand
GCTGGGAAACTGAACTGGATTTTCCTGCTGCATGTAAACAGGAGGGCTGCTGGTTTAAATCCTCAGACTGCCCCCCCCCCCCCCTCCACATGGGATTGCAGTGAGGAAAGTTGCTAAAGTTGAATATTATGCAAATGAGCATGACAGCAGGGGTGCGAGGACCAATCACATTCAGTCAAGAAGCTGGAGGCAGAGGAACGGGGAAGCTTTGCTCATAAAGAAGAAACAGACTGTGCAGTAGAAACTCAGTAAAGCCTCCAGTCATCCCAGCGCTCCTCCAGGTGAACGATCTGATTGGCTGAACGGACGCTGATGAATCCGTCCGTCCAGAAGAAGTTCAGCTGGTTGAACTTTCTGTCGTTAAAACAGACGGAAATCTGACAGACGGAGCGTCATCAGTCAACAACAGACAGACAACAGACAGTCAGTGGAGCTGAAACAGAGACAGACAGACAGAAGGATCGGTGTGAAAAAGGAAATAGAAGCCGGTAGTTCCACACTGAGCGCGTGCGAGAGTGAACTCAGTGAGCCATTCGTGTCTGAAAAATCGGTCGCTTTGTCTCTATTTCAATGACCTTTTGCAGCGGGGCCACAACCCCAGACCGGGCCACGCCCCCCCAGACCGGGCCACGCCCCCCCAGACCGGGCCACACACCCCAGACCGGGCCACGCCCCCACCAGACCGGGCCACACCCCCCAGACCGGGCCACGCCCCCACTAGACCGGGCCACGCCCCCACCAGACCGGGCCACACCCCCTCAGACCGGGCCACGCCCCCACCAGACCGGGCCACGCCCCCTCAGACCGGGCCACGCCCCCCAGACCGGGCCATGTCCCCCCAGACCGGGCCACCGCCCCCCAGACCGGGCCACGTCCCCCAGACCGGGCCACGCCCCCCAGACCGGGCCATGTCCCCAGACCGGGCCACGCCCCCCAGACCGGGCCATGTCCCCAGACCGGGCCACGCCCCCACAGTGATGCTGCTGGTTGAAACTGAAACTGAACTTCTGTAGGTTTCGTACCTGGAAACAAATGTTTTTTTTCTAGTCCAATGTTAGACAATGGATGAAGAGCGGCTGATTATAGAGGTGTGGGATGTTCTGAATGTGAGTTTAATCAAAACTAAGCTTTGTGTGGTTAAAACACACACACACACACACACACACAAACACACACACACACACACACACACACACACACACACACACACACACATACACACACACGTGCAGTGGGCTTATGCATGCACTGATGTGCTTGTGTGTGGTGTAGTTGCATGAATGAGCTGATATATTCAGTGTGAGTGTGTTGGTGTGTGTGTGTTAAGTTGTTGGGCTTCTTACTCAGAAACTAATATACTTTTCATCACTTGTTACTCATTTCAAAAGTAATATTATTACTTCTTCCTCCCTGCAGCAGTAATCACTTCCTCTAACCAAACATTGACGTCCGAAATCCAAGCAAAGGGAAACTTTTCCACCATTTCTCATCAAGGTTTCAGTTTGTGTCAACTATAAACAGAGACTTTTTTGGAAAATGTAACTTCAGTCTAGTGTTTAGAGTCAGTGTTAACAAAACCTTTTGATTGGCATCTGTTATGTTATTACTGAAAGCGAAATAGTAATTGATTGCACTACTTGCAGAGACAGACATCAGGGAAAGAGAAGGAGTGCGTCACTCTGTCCAATGAATACTGCCATCTGTCAATGCCTTTGTGTGTGTGTGTGTGTGTGTGTGTGTGTTGAGTGTGAGTGCGTGAGTGTGTGTGTGTGTGTGTGTGTGTGTGTGTGTGTGTGTGTGTGTGTGTGTGTGTGTGTGTACACTAGATGCATGCTTAAGCAGCGCTGTGTGAATGGGCCTGTAACTCTCTATTCTACCTCTGACTGACAGAACGAGAGAGAAGTAGAGGAATGCTTTTAGATTCAGTTTGTTGAATGTAGTGATGTATGTATAAAGGCTTTCAGGTACCCCCCCCCCCCCCTCCCTCTGGCGGCCATCTTGGAGGTCTTCAGCTCTGTGAACAGCTGACTGTGTTTCTGTCCCAACAGAACTGAACAGACGGTTAATTTCTGTCTGTTTCTGACTGAACTGATCATTTCATCACTGATCCATCTGATTGATTTAGTGTTTAGATAATGTCAGCTTGTTAGCTAGCTAACCATAGCATCTGGTCAGCTAACCATCACTGTCTTGTTGTTAACACATCTGATTAGCACACTAGCTAACGTAGCTAGTAGCAGCTAGCGTTAGCATGTTCACATTAACATCAGTGTGTTTGCTGGCTAGTTAGCTAGCTAACAGTTTGTTCAGGTTAACTGAGCTGACTCTTCTCAAGCTACAACTCAGCAGAGGTGGGATGTAACAAAGTAAAAATACTTCATTACTGTACTTCAGTAAGATTTTCAAGTATCTGTACTTTACTCAAGTTTTTCTTTCACTGAAGACTTTTTACTTTTACTCACTACATTACAAAAGAAAAATCTGTACTTTCTACTCACTA
>NW_027279005.1:0-2500 GCF_046629955.1 Centroberyx affinis | reverse complement strand
TGCATTAGTGTTGTGTTGCACTGGTGTTGTGTTGCATTAGTTATACATTAGTGTTGTGTTACATTAGTGTTGCATTAGTGTTGTGTTGCATTAGTGTTGTGTTGCACTGGTGTGTTGCATTAGTGTTGTGTTGCACTGGTGTTGTGTTGCACTGGTGTTGTGTTGCATTAGTGTTGTGTTGCATTAGTGTTGTGTTGCACTGGTGTTGTGTTGCACTGGTGTTGTGTTGCATTAATGTTGTGTTGCACTGGTGTTGTGTTGCACTGGTGTGTTGCATTAGTGTTGTGTTGCACTGGTGTGTTGCATTAGTGTTGTGTTGCACTGGTGTGTTGCATTAGTGTTGTGTTGCATTAGTATTGTGTCACACTGGTGTTGTGTTGCATTAGTGTTGTGTTGCATTAGTGTTGTGTTGCACTGGTGTTGTGTTGCACTGTTGTTGTGTTGCATTAGTGTTGTGTTGCACTGGTGTTGTGTTGCATTAGTGTTGTGTTGCACTGGTGTTGTGTTGCATTAGTGCTGTGTTGCATTAGTGTTGTGTTGCACTGGTATTGTGTTGCATTAGTTATACATTAGTGTTGTGTTACATTAGTGCTGTGTTCCATTAGTGTTGCATTAGTGTTGTGTTGCATTAGTGCTGTGTTGCTTTAGTGTTGCATTGGTGTTGTGTTGCGTTATTGTTGTGCTGCATGTGTTAAAATCCTTCTCCTGGATTCCCACTGGTCATGGAATTCCTGCATTCCAGACGGGGAAAGTCAGAGACTTCGATAAATTCTCTTGTAAAGTCAGGGAAATCAGGGAGTTTTCCAGACGGGTCACTTTACAGGAATATAACAAAGTATTTACCACATTTGTTGCATTAGATGGTTTTCAGAAGCAACATTAACAAACCAGGGAGGAAGAACAGATGCAGGTCATGGCTCTGATGTGGTTTTGGAAAGTCCTGGAAAAGTCCTGGAACATCAGGACCATGGGGGAAACCCTCACTCTGCTCCTCCTCCTCTTTCTTTCCGGTAACTTCCACTCCTCTCTTGTATCTCACCAAGGTGTCTGTTGACTTGTTCTTTCCACCGGCACTTTGAAGGAGATGTGAAGTTCTGTGTGTGTGTGTGTGTGTGTGTGTGTGTGTGAGAGAGAGAGAGAGAGAGAGAGAGAGAGAGAGAGAGAGAGAGAGAGAGAGACCGGGGCCTACCTGAGTTCTGAGTGGATGCTTTGTCAAAATGAATGTTTTTATGTGTGTGTGTGTGTGTGTGTGTGTGTGTATGTGTGTGTGTGTGTATGTGTGTGTGTGGTGGTGTGTGTGTGGTGAATGGTTCCTGTGTTTTAACATGAAACAGGTCTGATCCAGGTCAACGCTCACATCAGTCAATGAAATGTTTTTAAAACACCTTATTTTTATTGAAAAAAGGTTTTTATAAACTTATTTTCTGTAATTATTCTTACATTGTTTATTATGTGTATTTGTTTTAGTATTGGCTCATTTATTATTAGCATGTTTTTTATGTAAGAATTTTTTATTCTAAATCACATTGTAAGACTCTGAAAACCTGCTATACAAAAAAAAGCATAATAATATAAAAAAAAAATGGGATACGTTAAAAAGACGAATCATTCAGCAATGTATGTATATATTTAAAATTTTATTTACATATATATTTTATTTATTGAAAAATGGTTGTCGGTTCGAATCCCCACACCAGCTGAATCCTAAGTTTTCTCTCTCTCTCTCTCTCTCTCTCTCTCTCTCTCTCTCTCTCTCTCTCTCTCTCTCTCTCCAGTGATCTCAGTATGAATAATCTGACTCTGCTGCCCAGTGGAGCTCTGTCCAACCTACACTTCCTGGAGGAGCTGTGAGTGACACACACACACACACACACACACACACACACACCACAGCTACATGTTCTGCCAAAGCGCCCTTGAGCAAGACACTGAACCTGCTTCGAAATGAAGAAGAAGAAGATGAAGAAGAAGAGCAGCTTCACCTAGAAATCTTCCAGAAGTTTTCCGTCTCTGGATCATGTGTGAACAGAGCCGGAATTGATATTCCCGAAAAGTTGATCTGACAATTTCCCTCCTCCAGACTGAGGGAAGTGACTTGAAAAGGTTTTGTTCGTTTCGTTAAGTCTTGACTTGATGCATGAAGAGAAGACCTGAGACTGGACTTGACTTGGGTTCTGGTGACTTGGGACTTGACTCTGACTTGTACTCTGATGACTTGAAAAGGTTTCTAAAGTCTTGACTTGAGATCTTGTGTTTGTGTAAATGACTCAGATTGAAAGTGATGAGATTTGTTCCAGCAGACGACTGAATTTAAATTCTGTTTTCTGAATTTGTATGGAATGATTGAATTTATTGAAGTTGAAACTGATTCTAGAAATCAAACTCATGATGCTCTTACCAAGTTTTTATCCTATTAAAACCATATTGCATTGAAAAGTCCTAGATATTTAGTTTTCTTTAAGATATTAAATTGATACTGGACTCTTGATTTGTTCTGACT
>NW_027279004.1:0-47015 GCF_046629955.1 Centroberyx affinis | reverse complement strand
CTGTCTAAATAAAGGTTTAATAAAAATAATTAAAAAAAAAAAACGAAGAGGCTTTCAAAAATAATGAAATCGAAAGTTTCTAAATCTAAAACAATTTACTATAAAGAGCAGTCTACTGACTACACTAATGTAGAAGACACATAAATAAACATCTAAGGGTGCCTAAGACTTTTGCACAGTACTGTATATGTTGTATTGCACATGTTAATTGTAAATTGTATGGTGAATTGTATGGTGCTTATTTTATCCTCATCCCCTGCCCCCTCAAGAGTCTTTTTGCTTCATGGCCAGGCCAAAACAAAATTTGTATTCCGTCGGCCAGGCTAGATACATTATCAATGAAAACGAAGATAATATTTAGGTTGTCCTCTTCCCGTGTAAACGTAGCCTTAGGGCTTTGTGAAAACCTTCATTCTTTCCCAATGCGTGTTCGGCGGTGTGAGAGTGACAGCGGATCGCAGAGCGGAGTCAGCACAGGAGAGTCGGGACAGTGAATCCTGTGCAGAAACCCTCAGCCACCGCAGGAACCATCACTGCTGTCACTGACACGCGAATCACAGTCTAGCCAGGCGGAAAATTGCCAGCGGCCTGTTAATAGGGCGCTGTTTAACCAGGGGAAGACTGGAAAGTGGGAGTGTCTGTGTGTGTGTGTGTGTGTGTGTGTGTGTGTGTGCGTCAGTGCTGGTAGCAGAGCGTAGCGCTGAACCTCCCCACAGCAAGGAGAGGCTGATAACTGCAGACATACATGCATTCCTGTGTAAGCATGCTACACCCAGCTGTATAAAACACAAACACACACACACACACAAATAATACCCGTGCACACACACACATACAGTATATACAAATAATCTTCACACCCCTGCAGCCAGAAGGCAGCAACTGATCCAAGTGTGAACCAGAGAGAATGGCATGTTATTTGGTTTTGCTGCCCAGTCAAATAACTTGTAAGAAGACCTTTGAAAATGTAGCATGTGTCGAAAAGATGAAACTTCAATCGTCCCTAAAGGGGGAAACTGGGTGGTTCAGCAACATGCAGCAGAGAAAAGTAGAATATAAATAGAGCAAATGGGGGGTATTAAAGGTGCAGTAAGTAGGTTTCTACTGCCTCATAGCACAAAATTACCGTAATGTATAAATCTGCAGGCGGTTGATCGGGTTGTTGTAGGGCTGGGCGATAATTCAATATTATCGTTATTCGTGTTTCAGTGGAATCATATTGTGATGATATGAAGATATTTTGATATCGTGACACACATTTCTGCTGTCTACATTGATGACAAGCAAATTTTACTTAAAAACTCTCATAAAATGAGGTATGGTAGGAATATTATTTGAAAATGTCTGTTTTTGTTGACATCACTTCTAACATTACCATTCGGTTCAATGAGATGAACATTAATTTGATTATTTAATGTGATTTTGCATACATGAACCATATCGTGATATATATTGCTATCGAGAAAAATCCTTATGATTATCGTGATATTGATTTCAACCATATCGCCCAGCCCTACGTTGTTGATCAATACCGATACTTGAATGATCACTTGTCCCAACTGCTGAGATTTCTGACTTTCAAAACTCACTTTCTGGCCCATACTCTGTTTTGGAACAAAATCTCCCCACCCAATGGAGTTGAAGACACTCCCACTTTCATATAAATACATTACAAAGAATGAAAGTAGCCAACTACTGAAAGTAACCAATCTAGTTGCATTGTAATGAACAGAGATCAGGCTTGTTTGTGGTCTCATTATCTCAAACCACAAGCATCCATTGAGTCTACAAGGAATTTGTCAGGCTATAAGTTAGTCTACTTGTCAGTTATTAAGTGCCTTTTCCGCACGATAATTCCCTTAGGGGATACAAATTTTGCCGCAACACTGGTAGAAACCATCTGGGAAGGGAAGTGATGTGCTTAACATGTCCGGCAGCAGCAACAGCGGCTTGTTTGGAACCAGTGGTGGAAGAAGAACTGAGATCTTTTACTTAAGTAAAAGTAGCAATACAACAATGTAAAGATACTCCATTACAAGTAAAAGTCTTGCATTCAAAATCTTACTTAAGTAAAAGTACATAAGTATTGGCAGCAAAACGTACCTAGAGTATCAAAGTAAACGTACTCATTATGCAGACTGTCCCCATTTAGAGAGTTATATTTTTCATAAATTATTGGAATATTAATACTGATTTATTGACATACATGTACATGTAAGCAGCATTTTAAAGTTGTCAACGTGAAGCTAATCTTAACAATTTAGCTATACTTTTGGGTAGTCTAATCTATAACAATGCTATTTTATAGTTATTTTATAAAGATGATCAAATAATTAAATATAAAATATTGATCTGAAAAGTAACTAGTAACTATAGCTGTGAAATAAATGTAATGGAGTAAAAAGTACAATATTTCCCTCTAAAATGTAGTGGAGTATAAGTACAAAGTAGCATAAAATGGAAATACTCAAGTAAAGTACAAGTACCTCGTAAATATACTTAGTTACTGTCCACCACTGTTTGGAACAAATAGAAGAAGAATTGGGTAGTTAGCTTTGTGACTTGAGAAGGCAAGTGGTTTTTTTTTTTTTACATAAAATGTTAGTGTACCTTCAGCATTAAACATCTTAAACATTATAGGCTACATTATTATTATACTGTTACACTCTACACTGCAAGTCGCTCAGGATAAAAGTGTCAGTAAAAAAAAAAGTGAATGTTCTTCCTTGTTCAGAAATGATCACATCCCCTCAGAAAGAATGCTGTTCATTAGGATTTTATTTTTTGGAGGCAAATCAATGAATATATGTACTTTATACAGTATATGAGGAGCACATCTCTACAGTTTTATAATGTAAACAATCTCTGAAGAGAAATGTATTCAGTTTAAAAGGAAGCCATAGTCTTCTGTTTTAAACTATTTACATGAATTAAAATATAATTTATAACATCAGATACTTCCGCTTCTATGAAACTAGATTTTAACAATTCAAAAATACTGAAATGCATTTGTCTCCACATTCTCAAGACATATGAAATCACACAAAACAGAGAGAAAAAAAACACCATTTAAAGACATCCAAACTAAGTGGCGTATAAATAAAAAAAGAAGAAACGCAAAATAAAACCAACATATGTAAAAATATAAAATCTTACTAGCAGTATTTACCATTTTTTACCAAAAACTAAGTTAAAAAAGAAAAAAATCATTTATGTGAATTTGATAGTCATTAGATGTAAATAGACAATAAAATCAATAGCCATGAAAAAAACAACAAAAACAATGTATGCCCTTTATGTCAAAGTATTTTCTTCCACCAAAAAGACCCACTCACATTTAGCAGATTTGACAGTTTGCAGTCCCTACTAAGTGCCTATTTGACATCACAGTTGCCATCATGTTTGACAGATTATCTGTCGGTTTCTGTGTATATTTTTACGACAGTCTGGGGTGTTCAACATGACGTACAAATGGTTCAGTGGCGTGTTCTGTGGACAAGCATTCACAGATGAAACGAACAGTGGCGTTTGCGAGGCCAGACTCCGGGCCGGTATTGCAAGCACTCCTGTCCTGGTAGGGGCTAATCTGATGTTGCAGCTAGCTGACGGATACATTGTTTTCTGAACCAAAGAAACTGTAATAGTGACATAAACACAAAAAAAACCAAAAACAAATATGGATTTTTAGTGGGCCATGTCGTTGGAAACATTGTGACATCTATAAAACTGAATCTGACGCGGCCGTTAAAAACGTCACGTTTCCCCCGAGCCGACGTCAGATTCACTCTCTTTATTGTTGATTTCTTTTTTTTTGGTCAACTCGCCTATCAAGTTTTCTGGTTTTCTTGCCATTTTTCTGAAATGAAGAGTGGAAAGAAAGGTATTGCATTCTGACGAGGGTAATTCCCTTTGGAAGGATTTTTTTTTTTGGATTTGGATTCGTTGACCCTCGACCTAGGACCCCTAGACCGAGTGGACAGCGGTATTATAATGTTGAAATGTGTCAACGTGTTCTCAAAACACTGAGGAGAATGGTCAACATCAAAGTTTTCTATAAGAAAGTATATAATCATCTAGATATCTACACAAACACACAAATATATATTCATATATATATGTATATACCTTTTTATAATATGGCTGTATTGAAAAAAGTTTTAATTACGTCAGTAATTATTTCATAATAAACCACATTGGATTGGAAAGGAGTTGAAACGGTAATAGTAAAAGCTAGTGGTAGCTTCGTTTTTCCCCCTATTGATTTTTAAGGCTTGCCATGATGAGAATCGGGTTGTTTCTATGTCATTCACCTCTAGAATGATGGAAGCACCATCACAGGTACAGCGGCAGCCATTGTAGAAATCCCCTTCATTCAACATACTGTAGTCTCACAAAATTTCAGGAAACGATCACAAACTCTGAAACTCAGATTATATAATACGGACACAATTTATGTGAAAAATACGATCCTCCGCCACAAAATCGTTACATGGCAATAGCACATAACGGAAATGCCATTTTCCCGTGTTCATCATGAAAAGGTTGGCAACTAAAACAGTTTGGTTAAGGTTAGGGTAAGGTTTCACTTCCCTGTTCTATTTCAATGTCAAACAAGTTGCTGTTTCTAGCTGTGTCTCCTCCATGTAATCCTTTCATGGCGGGGAAACATATTTCTCTCCCTTTTCGTGCACAGAGCATGATAGTTCCATTACTTTTAAGACATCGTGCTCATTTCCCGAGACCAGGCTGCTTTCACGCATTATCTTGCATCTGGAGATATTTCCTTCCTGAATGTTGACTATATTGGAACATAAAACTCAACTGGACCATTTCTAGGTAACTACAGACAGCTGAAAAGAAAGCAGTGATTGATTTCATCCAAATTATTCCTCTTTGGGACGGTGCGAAGCTGCAGCAGTAAAAAAAAAATGGGACTTCTACAATGTCTGCCTCTGTATCAAGTAGTCTGAAGATATTTAACGGGGTCAAACCAGCAACAACTTTCTTTTTTTCTTCTTCTTTTTCTCCCTCCCACGTTCCAATATCAGAGTCATACATGTTCACAATAGTTACCATAGTTATTAGCCGTTATCATAGTACATGTAAGTGTCTAATGCAACTCAATCAGATTTGAGCAAACCCGTGCATCATCAAAACGTGGCAATAACACAGTTACAACAGTTTCCTTTCAATGAGGAAAAAAAAATAATATTGTGAACAGATATTTCACTAATCGGGGCATTATTTTGTGCAAGAGTATATTAGTACAGTTTATTTTTGTATACGTGTCCTGTGTATATGACGTAACCGACCACATTCTGCCTGTAGTTTGTTTTTATGATTTTTTTTTTTAACGTGTTTTACAGCAGTCTACATACAGTAGCCTATTGAATCTGCAGTTCAACGATTGGCCGCGTTGCAGTTCGACAACCAACCACACACTGTACATTATTACCTCCGTCTTTCGGAAAGGCTGTCTCGTAGATAAAGATTATTATGTATTGCATCTCAATTGCTTTTTAAGAAAAAAAACAACAAAAAGAAAAAAAGAAAATCATCAAAAATATTTAGTCATTTAAAAAACAGCAAAGAAATAGAACGTTCTAGTATGATAGTCTAAAGGGATACTTCTCGTAAATATTTTTTCGTTCTTTTACAACAGTGTTGGACTTTTTGCTTAGTCATAATTTTTCCCTTCATTTTCCTCCCTGCACTGAACATCCGTTAACTTATTGGAACAAAACCGACCCGACGTTCTCCTGTCTGATTAGCAATCAACCGTGACCCGCCACCTTTAAAAAACACACAATACATTTTATGTTTACAACGAGGCATAGTGCTATATACACATTATATATTCATATATTATAATATATTGTTTCTTTTTTTAATATGTAAACCAGCACATTCTCTCACTTTTTAGTAGTATACATACTAAGCACAAATACTCATTCAGTTGTTCGCGATTAGTTTTGATTTATTTTTTTCTCTTTTTTTCTTTTTTGAGATGACACCTCGTTTCTCAATCAGTATGTATAGCACTAAATTGTTTTTGTTAGTTTTGGACATCAGCGAGCCTTCTAGGCCGCTTCGCTGCTCTTTAGTTCTCGATTTTTTTTATTTTCCAACACTGAATAAGGCGCCTTTGTACTTAGTGTGCGTTCCTAATAAAGTCGAAGGAGAATTGAGTGATGTAAACATTCAATTTTTCGTGTGTGTTACCAAGGAGTTGATTAGATAGAGAAAGGGTGGAGGGGAGGACGAAAGGAGGAGGAGGAGGAGGAAGGAGGGATTATCTGTTACAAAAACGGGAAGTTTGCCAGGGTTTTGGGCCTGGAAACAAGGCCTTGAACCCACAGAGAGAGAGAAAGAGATAGAGAAAGAAAGAGTCGGGGCTGCGCTTTATTGAAATGCTGGGGAAGAAGAAGAAGAAGAGGAGGAGGAGGAGGAGGAGGAGGAGGAGGAGGAGGGCAGAGAAAGACGGCAGGATTGGCGTGTCCCTGAAGAAAACGAGAAAATGAGGGAGGGGGAATCTTCACCTCCCAGCACACTCAAGGACCGACCAACCGACAAACCAACCTTCAACTGCTCACCCCTCCTCGCCGAGCCCCTGCACCCCCCCCACCCCACCCCACCCCACCCGGGCGTCAGCAGCAGCGTCCCGACTCGAACACGAGACAAAAGACGAAAACACTCGGATACACAAGGACACACCGTCGAGACTCCAAGAAACTGACACGCTAAAAAACCATCAGCCATGAGGCAAGAAAGGGGGAAGAGTTCAGAGAGACAGAGAGAAAGTTCCCTCAGAGGGGCTTAGCAGTAGCAGAAGAGAGTTATAGAATAAAAACCAAACACACAAACCCCCCCCCCGAAACTACCCATAACACCCGTCAGTCCGGGGGAAAACCCTCACATAGAGAACATTTAACACGAAGAACGAGAGAAGTATAAAAGAGGAGGAGAGGGGGGGGAGAGCGTCCAAGAGAAAGAGGGAAAAAAAGAGGAGGAGGAGGGATGGATGGATGTGAGGTAGTGAGGCTCAGCTGATACAGTACCTCCCGGAACGAGAAATCGAGATTCTCGGCCCCGGTGCTCTTTTTCGTTCTTTTTCAAGCCCATCCCTCGCTCGTTCCCTGGCTGAAGTGTTTTTTTTGTTTTTTTTTTGTAAGTGGCAAGTTTGGTGCCACTGTATTGGCAGGCTTGGAGGCTCTCTCCCTTTTTGCGGGGGCCGATGCTACTGGCTGCATCAGGGGAACGTTAACGTCGGGGGCGCTACCCGAACTGCGCTTTCAAGCCTGGGATCGGTTCTGCGTAACCAAGGTAACCGCCCCGGCTTTAGCGAGTCTGTCTTTTTAAAGCACCAAAAAAGCTCCACAATCTTGGGGCAAGCAGAAGCAGGCTGGGGGTTACATTCAGATTTTTGAATACATTCCATTTGAACCGACAGATTCGTCTACTATTAGCTATGGTGTGTGGAGCAAATCGCTTTAGAAATTAATCAAATTGCAAGGTCTTGTTGTCATTTGTACTCTGAAACTCTTGAGAAAAGAAGATCCCGCACACTGCTCTTGCTCAGCATCACAATTTATTGATCATACTAACGTTTCGGTCCCTCTGGACCTTCGTCAAGAGTATTAATAATGAAAATACTCTTAACGAAGGTCCAGAGGGACTGTATGTACCGTTACTATGATCAATAAATTGTGATGCTGAGCAAGAGCAGTGTGCGGGATCTTCTTTTCTCAAGACTGAAGTGATGCTTTCCAACACACCTGCATCGGAGATAGTTGGATGTGCAAATATCTCTATGGAAAAAATACTCTGAAATTAAGATAAATTCCTCTACAATCCACTAATAAAGTGATTCAGGCTTTTGCAGCAGAATCAGTTTGACAACTTTAGACTAGAATGGTTTGGACTGACTACGGGTGTGATAAATTAATAGTGACTTTAATAATGAACTGAGTATTTCTCTCAGGGAATGAAAGCTACCATCTTTATTTCCCCATTTCCGACCTGCTTGCTGAAGTCCACATGTAAACGGTTAATTGTTGCATTGGGTGTGGCATTCGTGGGGTGTCAACAGGCTGTAGCCTTCGGTGGACACATGTTCAGTGGGACCCTAACTTAGAGACACAAGACCCCTTTTAGATCTGGGAAAAATCCCCCCGGAATCCCCCCATGAAGCGCTAACCGTTGTTTAGAAATTGGCTGTTCATGTTTTAAACATTCGTTAGCGGTTCAGGGGTCTGGATAGTCAAGAGTGAAATTCGACTCTGGCCACTTGGGTGTATCTTGGAAAACAACGGGAAGGGGTAAAACCCATGTGAGCAAAGAAGAACTTCTGATTGGTCTACGGCTAACATGATCAGACTGGTTAGGGAAGACCCAACGCCGTCCAGGCCAATTTGAATGATGTCCTCTATATTTTTGGCATCACTGAAACTCCAGGGATGGCAGTTTGGCAGTTAGTTAATGAAGGGAGGAAAATGTAAAATCTAAATTCAGAATGAGTGCCAGCCTAGCGCAAAATTAGCAGATAATGTTACTAATAAATAAAATACAATTAATGCTGTCAAACAGATCACAAAGAATGCAAAGGTTTAGGTTTAGCTTATTTTGAGACTGGTTTCGCACGTGGAACATTCAAACAGGTGCTTCCCCAGTAAATGCTTTAGGTTGAATGGGTTGGAAACGATTTACAGATGTAATTTTTTCCCAGATCTGAGTCGGGTGGGGGGGGGGGGGGGGGGGTCTTCATCGTCATCATCATCATAATAATAATAATAAACGCGCCGACCAAACGCAGCCTGCAGCAGCCAGTAGCAGAAGCCATAGTCGGCGTGGCAGAGTTAGAGATTAGAGTCAAGGGGGGAAAGTGGAGGACAGTGGAGACATTTACCTCCTTACAGTGCATAGATCAAATCAAGGAAGCACTACAATTACAAAAAAGAAAAAAAAAAACATGATTTTTTTCTTCTTCATTTTAGATTTGTAAACTTTTTCAGTCATCAAATGATTACGTTAAGTGTTGTTTTTTTCGTTATTTTCTTTGTCCATAACACACACACACAGTTTGTTTTTGTTTGTTTTTTTCAATTTTATAACATCCACAATTTTTCGCTAAAACAAAGCAGGGTTATTATTTTTTTTTTTCTCGTTAACACAACCGCACGACTTCATGGCGAACACAGCTTGCAGTTTCACCACCCGTGACCGGAGAGAGGGAGGGTTTTTTTTTTTTTTTTTTTTACGAAACAAACAAACAAACAAACAAACAAACAGAAAAAACAAAGAACACGCACACGCAGGAAACACACACACCACGACGACCGACGCAACGCAGGGATAGCAAGGTATTTTTGCTACAGAGGTCTCTCTCACGCCCGCTCTTCCAACGCGGGGTGATGATGTCACCAACACAGACGGGAAGCAGCTTTGTTGTTGTTGTTGTTGTTCAGCAGAGAACTTGTCATTATCGTTTGTAGTCGTACCATTGCTGTTTAAAAAGTCCTATTTCCTCCATTGTCTCTCAACTCCTCCGGATTTCCCCCTGCGGCTTCCTCGTTTTTTAAGCAGTATCCTCCGGTGAAAGAAACTTAAAAAAACAACAAGGTCCTTTTTCGTTACTTTTATTCCAATGGTAAAAATGTAAACATTTTGCGAGGTTGCCTTGCGTGGAGGTACTAGAGAGGCCTGTCTGAGGGGGCGGAGCCATGTGGTCGGAGGGGTGTCGCTGCAGTTTTACTAAGGCTAGCCAGTCGGGGGGGGGAGGGGAGGGGGGCTGCGCTGTCAGCGATGCAGGGACTTCTGGGCCTCCTTCAGCAGAGTGTCGAAGTCCAGCGCATCGTACTTGCTCTTGACGGGACCTGGACCCGCCTCATCTGGGAGAGAGAGAGAGAGGATAGAGAGAGAATAGATTGTCAAAACCAAGAAAACCAAGTCCTTAGGTTCATAACTGGGGATGGCTTTAGAAGGCATCGTTGTATACTATATGAGAAAGAAAACACTGTATTCTATTTATTTACTTGGCAAACTTCCTGGGTATCTCACATGTCTTTTTAACTATAGATCATTGTCACACCGCACTAGGTCCCAGGACTATTTGGTCCTCGAAAATCATCACGTTCGTACTGAGATTGGGGAAACTGGCTTTTTAAATACTGTGCTCCACACAAGTGGAACGACCTGCAGGAACGTGCAAAATTAGACAAGCTAATCCCTTTTAATCAATTTAAATCTCTTGTGACTAGCATAGAGCAGTGTGAATGCATGTGTTTTCCTTGAATTGATGTTGTCCCTTATGTTGATGTCTTTGTCCTCTTTGTTGTATAATCTGTTGTTGTATACTGTAACTTTCGTGTGCTTTTATTCATGTGCTTTTATTGTTTTTATATGTACTTTTATAGTTTTTATTGTTCTTATATATGATTTGTTGTTGATATATACTGTAACTTTTGTGTGCTTTTATTGTTTTTATATGTACTGTAATCAGAGCGTCCTTATAAAAGAGAGCTTGTTCTCAATGGCCCTCCCTGTTTAAATAAAGGTTATAATAAAGTGAAATTCCATGTTGTGTCCTTGTAGAGAACGTTCTTCCCCAGATTTCTAGAGGAGAACAAGCTTCTCAAGAACGTGAGAACTTTACTGTTTGGGATGGACTGTACGCTTGAGGTTGTGCCATCAATTAAGACACACAGCTGTTCGTTTCCCCAGCTGTTTCAACCAGCTGTGCTATTGTAGACTACAGTGCTGTTTATTTGTGTGTGTGTGAAAACCCTGAGAATTGTTTGCAACTACATTTTGAGCCAGTTCTGCCCCTGTGTGTGTGTGTGTGTGTGTGTGTGTGTTAGCGTTCATTACCCAGGTCTATGTAGCGTTTCCTGGTCAGCCTCCTTAGGCCTCCAGCTCCGTTCTGGAAAAGCGTGTCCCGTTCTCTCCAGTGTCTCTGAACCCCCGACTGACGGATCTTTATCACACCGCAGCGCTCCCTACAGACAGACAGAGAGAGAGAGACAGACAGGTAGAGAGAGAGACAGACAGACAGAGAGAGAGAGAGAGAGACAGACAGGTAGAGAGACAGACACATGCATTAAGTTAATGACACCTTCCTTTCAAGGTAAGGACGGTAAATATTGGCATCAGTAGGGATGGGGAATGGTGCGTCAGACATTAAATCAATGTACATTTACATGCACATCAATATTCATCCTGTATCCCATGCTACCTGAATGCACATAGCGACAGGATAAATGGACTCTGGTCCCGTACAAACCAACCCAAAGAAGGGTGGGAGACACAGAAACCACAGAACGCTCCTCGGTTACTGATTTTACCCTCCGTGAACTTCAGCCTGGCATGCATTCACTGCAGCAGGTATGTTTCCCACCCAGAATGTTGATCTAAAAAAGAAAAATGACCAACAAAGTGCCAAACAGGAAGAAGGACCACAACTGGCAAAATGAAAAGACTAAGTTGAAGTTGCGTTCTGTTTCGGGGGGGTTTTTACTGCAGTGACCAGGGAGCGATCTTCATTTCATAGCGATGACTTCTAGTGCCTTAAAAAAAGTTCCAGTGCCCCAACTTTTTAGACGGAGAGATTTAGAACAGGTCACTTACAATGATGACTTTGCATTGGAACAAAAAAAGGAACACCGGAGGCTAGGGATGCACTAGTAATCATGTAAAACTCTATATTGCAGTTTTAGTTTTAGTTTTAGCAATCGCACCACTCAGCCATATAGAAACTAGGCCTGACATTTCACTTTCTCACAAATTTAGAACGCCCACACAAATTGTCAATAGTCAAGATGTTGATATCAGATACAAAGAGTGGAATAAAATATTTATGTTCCACAAAACCATTGAGACTAAGAATTGTGTATTCATTAAGTGTGATAATATCTGGAGGCTTCAAAAAGTTTTCTTACTTCTTTATTAGCTTTTATTATGGCATTTTGGTATGTTGTTTATTTTGTCCCAACAGTGTTTCCCATAGGTTGTCAGTTTAATTTTGCGGTGTTGGGAGAGGAGAGGGGGGGGGGGTGTTATTTATTGACGACTTGTTATTGACGTTTCATTTAGCGAGCCCAGTAACTCTTTCAGACACTAAAGTCTATCAATCTAGTATGAGCTAATGGCGTTCCAACATTAGCTGACAATTACACTTCCATGTGATTTGCAGGCCACGTTTCAAACTGCCTCTCCGTGCGGCGTGTGGCGGCACAGACACACACCGCGACTCCGAGGAGCACATTTGCTCTGTGTCATAGGTGCAATGAATTATGGGCACTGTGGTTCACTGACACGCTTCCACCGCTCGGCAGGATTAAATCTTGTTTGAAAACTTCATTGACGAGAACCGCCAGCGTCATATATCACAGCACCCAAAATGAATCCAGAACAAAAGTTTACTTTGGGCCGCCCAAATAGTAACATTCAGTGGTGGAAGAAGTACTGAGATCTTTTACTTCAGTAAAAGTAGCAATAGAACAATGTAAAGATATTCCATTACAAGTAAAAGTCCTGCATTCAAAATCTTACTTAAGTAAAAGTACATAAGTATTGGCAGCAAAATGTACTCAGAGTATCAAAGTAAACGTACTCATTATGCAAACTGGCCCCATTTAGAGAGTTATATTTTTCATAAATTATTGGAATATTAATACTGATTTATTGACATACATGTACATGTAAGCAGCATTTTAAAGTTGTCAACGTGAAGCTAATCTTAACAATTTAGCTATACTTTTGGGTAGTCTAATCTATAACAATGCTATTTTATAGTTATTTATAAAGATGATCAAATGTTTTAAATATAAAATATTGATCTGAAAAGTAACTAGTAACTATAGCTGTGAAATAAATGTAATGGAGTAAAAAGTACAATATTTCCCTCTAAAATGTAGTGGAGTATAAGTACAAAGTAGCATAAAATGGAAATACTCAAGTAAAGTACAAGTACCTCAAAATTGTACTTAAGTACAGTACTTGAGTAAATGTACTTAGTTACTTTCCACCACTGGTAACATTGTGTGGGAAACACTGTGTATGGGAAACAAGTTTGTTGTTGCTGTGACAATTGAATTTCTCTCTGTAATAAATAAAGTAGGAAGGAAGTATCTATTAATCTACAGTCATAATTTAGCACTGGTAAAAAGCAGATGCCATAAAAGACGTTGCCTTAAAAAGTTTTTATGTCTATCTTTTTAGAAAGAGGGATCTGGAGCAAGCCGTGTACAATGATGACTTTGCAATGGTAGAAAAAAAAAACTGCTGGATCCTTAAAAAAAAAATCTCTTCAGACAGAGGAATCCGGAGCAGCAGCACTTACTCGTTGCGGATGATGACTTTGCAGTCCTCCGCATTGCCGAAGACCTGGAAGCGTTTCCTCAGCATGTTCTGGGTCACGCTGTTCGGCAGGTTGTGGATGTAAAACACCTGGCAGTTGTCCTGGCAACAGGGAAACCATGGCAACAGTCAGGACAAAGGACAATACGGAATACAGACAGACGTGGGAACTCAAGCAGGAAGGCTGAGCGGTGAGTGCGGGGCGGCTTCCCGAGGCTGAGCAGTCACTTCAGACGCCCCCGTGTTCGTGCTCAGTGAGTACGCTTACCTGCACACTAATACTCTCATCTCAAAGCTGCAATATGCAACTTCAGGCTTACATTACACGTTATCAGTCTGTGTCTGTCTGTGACCTATAGGGCTGGGCCATATATCGTATAACATCGATATCGTGAAATAACTTAAACGTCACTTCTTCCCCGGTCTTAAAGGCTGCGTTACAGTAAAGTTATACAATTTTCTGAACTCATTAGAGCAGTGATTCTCAACCTTTTTCATATCAAGGACCCCGTAATTTAGTCCAATGGGGGGCCACGGACCCCCATTTGATGAGATTTTGTCTCACAGACCCAAAGCTGTGAATATTTTTAATGTTAGATATGATTTTGTCCAGAATCCCATGACTGTCTGTATTGTAGGTAGAGAGATAACAGAGAAACTATGATCAAATCAGTCATTCTTCTACATTCTCTAATTGTGTTAACTTATTGTAAATGAAATAATGCTGAAGTTTAACCATTCATCAATTTGACTGGGGACCCCCTGGAACCCCCTCAAGGACCCCTGGTGGTCCCCGGACCCCACGTTGAGAACCACTGTATTAGAGTAAAATGAACAATGATTGCCTCATCATATCCACATTACTCATTACTGATTACACATCACTGATGACTAAAGATCATTTACTAATTTTCTTGTGTATAAATATCTTATGAAAGCACGGATACTCAAAATATTATCGATATCAAGGTATTCTAAAATATCAAGATATTTGATTTTATCAGTATTGCCCAGCCCTACTGAGACCCAGCGTGTCCATCCCTAAATCCCTTGTTTTTCAATGATGTTGGGGACATTTTGGGGCGTTTTTTGGGACATTTTGGGGCGTGTCACATGAACTTAACCGACTGAGGAGGAGGAGGAGGAGGGCGGGGCTTGCTATACACTTTTCTGACTCAAGGCAAAAAGTTTCATATTATAGCTTTAATACAATGTAATTGCATTATACAGTGCGAATGTTCTCTGTACCTCGTCAGACTTGGCTTTGTTCCTCTGCTTGTCGTCAGGACAGATCTCTGAGTTCTCACTAATGGAAAACAGAGAAAGAAAGAGAGAGGGAGAGAGAGAAAGAGAGAGAGAGAGAGAGAGAGAAAGAGAGAGAGGGGGGAAAAGATTGTAAGTGAGATGTGGAGAGACACAAGGTGAAACCAAAATGTCAGACATGAGGAAGAGAAGGTTGAACTGCGGCAAAAAAAAAAAAAAAGGAGACCAGACCGTCTCCCACTGACTGCAGCAAGACAGCAGCTATCGCTTCATTCTCTCTCTCTCTCTCTCTCTCTCACATGGTCTCTCACTCTTTCTCATTCTCTCTCTCCATCGTCTTTCCCTCTCTTTCGTTGTTAATCTCTCTCCCTCTCTGCCAGTCTTTCACTCTGTTTCTCCCTCACTCTCTCTTTCACTCTTCCTCTCTCTCTCACGCTCTCCTCTCTTTCCTTTTCTCTCAGTCTCTCCTACTCTCTCTTCTCGATTCTTACACTCTTATTCTCTCTCTTGCTATCTCTTCTCTCTCTCTCTCTCTTCTCTCTCTAACTTCTTGCCCCACATTTTCTCCCAAATCTCTCTCTCTCTCTCTCTCACATGGTCTCTCACTCTTTCTCATTCTCTCTCTCCTTCCTCTTTCCCTCTCTTCCATTGTTCACCTCTCTCCCTCTCTGCCAGTCTTTCACTCCCTCTCTCTTTCACTCTTGCTCTCTCTCACTCTCTCTTTCATATTCTCTCAGTCTCTCCTACTCTCCCAAATCTCTCTCTCTCTCTCTCACTCTTTCTCATTCTCTCTCTCCTTCCTCTTTCCCTCTCTTTCATTGTTCATCTCTCTCCCTCTCTGCCAGTCTTTCACTCCCTCTCTCTTTCACTCTTGCTCTCTCTCACTCTCTCTTTCATATTCTCTGTCTCTCCTACTCTCTCCTCGATTCTCACACTCTTATTCTCTCTCTTGCTATCTCTTCTCTCTCTCTCTTCTCTCTCTAACTTCTTGCCCCACATTTTCTCCCAAATCTCTCTCACTCTCTCATTCTCTCTCTCCATCCTCTTTCCCCCTCTTTCATTGTTCATCTCTCTCCCTCTCTGCCAGTCTTTCACTCTGTTTCTCCCTCACTCTGTCTTTCACTCTTGCTCTCTCACTCTCTCTCTTTCATTTTTTCTCAGTCTTTCCTACTCTCTCCTCCATTCTCACACTCTTATTCTCTCTCTTGCTCTAACTTCTTGCCCCACATTTTCTCCCAAATCTCTCTCTCTCTCTCTGTCTATGTCTCTCTCTCTCTCTCTCTCTCTCTCTCACCTGGAGTCTGTCTTGCTGGCGGGGGAGTCGGGGGATGAGTGGAGGATGGGCGAGGGCGAGCGAGACGCCGCCGAGCGCTCCGCCTCTTCCTCCGAGGCCGGCGGCGTGGCTGCCGCCGACTGACGGTGGGACGCCGGCGTCGATGACATCACCGCCGTCACCGCCCGGTGCTCCCGCTGTTTATCCGCCGCCTGCTCCGACGGCGCCGGCCTCTCCTCGTCCTCCTCCTCCTCCTCCTCCTCTTCCTCCTCCTTCACGCTCCCCTCCGCCCGGCCCTCGGCTCCTTTGGGCGCCCGGCTCCTCCTCCCTCCTCCCTCTTCCTCCCCTCCTCCTTCTCTCGCCCGCAGGATGGCGCCCAGCATGGCGGCGCTGCGCTTGCGGCTCTCCCCGAGGCTCAGGGCGCAGTAGTCGTGGTCGCCGAAGGTGCGGTGGACGTCGGCGTCGCCCGCCTGGCCCATGCGGCGCAGCTGGGCGTACAGCTCCGTCTGCTCCGGGAGCTTCCGCTGGTGGTGGGTGCGGCTCAGCCAGGACGAGGCCCTGCCGGTGTTGGTGTTTGTGGCGGAGAGGACCGACTCGCCGCCGCCGCCTCCTCCGCCGCCATCGCTGCCTCCGCCTCCTTTCCCTCCCTCCGCCGGCTTGAAGAGCTCGTCCTCCACTGGTTTGTGAGGCGGGGTGGTGGGAGGGGTGAGACCTGGGCAGGGGGGGGAAGAGACACACATTGATATAGTTAATGTAAAATTGAACAAATAACTGCAGTGCTTGCCTATGGGAAACCATTAACCTGAACTGCTTCTAATGCAAAATATTTATTCCACACAAGCATGGATGGATCTACCTCGCATCTGTCCTATTCTTTTTTTTTTCAAATGTGAAGTAGAAAAGGTGTATGGTTAAAAAACGAAACTCACCTCACTCAGGATGATTAATATTTTTCAAAGATTTTCCCTCTAGGATTCAGAGCAAAAGTTCAGCAGTAGTTCACATTTGATCACAGTTCAGGTGGTGGAAAGTGATGTCTGACAAGGAATAGGTCTAAACAGCTTGGTTTTAATGAGCAGTTTCGGAGTATTCGGTTGTAACTATGTCGTTAAAAATACTGCAGAATCAGAATATGAGTGGATATGAAAAGCGTTCTGTATTATAGAGGCTTTGTGATTAAAGCAGTAGGCAGATGTAGCTTTGAGGAATGATGATGAAGTCAGTCAATTTTTACTGCAAGCTTGGTGAACTACTGCTGCACTTTGGCTCCATTTACATGAGGAATTGTTTGGAAAGGAAGGGGGGGGGGGGGGGGGGGGAGACATACATGAGGAGGAGGCGAACTCCAGTATTTCTGTGTTTCTGTAACATTTATTTATTTATGAAAAGCTGACAGAGAATGCATACTCTTTTTTTTTTTTTTTAGCACCGCCCTGCTTCATATTCACACAGTTACACCCACTGCCCAGTGGTGCCCAGTACAACCACAGTCTTTTACTGGTGGCCACTGAGCAGCTGAGGAGTTTGGGGGTTAAGTGTCTTACTCATGATTTCTATACAGTTTTAATTTCAAAATTCCACTACTTGCATACTTTTTCCAGACCTTGTGTTGCTCATTCACGTTCCCCACCCTGATTCTTTTCAGCCAGGAATTTGAACCGGTGACTTAATGGTGAAAAGTCTCTTCTCTAAGCTTTAGGCTTCCACTGCCTCCAAGATTGAGTTTGAACTATTAGCAGATTAGATTCCCCCTCCCAGACAATCTTTCCTGCCTGAATTTAAAATCAAGAGGGTACCAGAGCTTTTAACTGGATTCACCTGCTCAGTCGGTTTCATAATGTTTTGTCCACTTACTACATTTATATATATTTAAACCTAAAATAGCATGAACCAACGCTTTTATCCGACGCATCTGGCAGTACCATGAGTGCATACATTTATAGTGGGAATCAAACCCCCAACCCAGGCTGTGTCAGTGCCTTGCTCTGCCCATTGAGCTACACACATGCTACAGACTTCTATTCCCAAACAAAATAATATATGACTTATGATTTCACTGTCTCTGTCCCGTATGACTGGAGCTTTGTGGCTGTAACCGGCCGGCACCGACTCAGACGCTAACAAACAAAGCCTTGTAAACAAGTAAACAATAAGATCTTGGAGAAAAGGTGAGGTGTGTTTACCTGCTGTTCCGCACAGATCCACGCTGAGCGTCTGCTCAAAAGGCTTGGTGCCATACTGGGACTCTCTGGAGGTGGAGAGAGACAAGAGAGAGAGAAAAAGATAAAAGGAAAGATATTAGAGATTGCTGTGTCATGTTAGAAACTGTTGAGTTGCAGGTTTCAAACGTTAAAATAAACAGGAATCCCACAGCAGCCTTACAAGCTTCTCAGTCAAAGCGCTAAACTGTTTTCCTAAAATAAAAACTTGCACGAATTTCAGCTGATGTCGGCTAAACGTGAATTACATTTCCCCCCAGTAAACGCCAGTGGCATTTCTCGGCGCTTTCTCGTTTCTTATCACGACGACCATATGTACTGCGCTGTCCTCTCCTCTATTCTTCTTCTGCTTTCTATTTCTGGCTGTCTGTTTCTGTTTCTCCAGTTGCCATGAAAGGAAGGCAGGAGCCGGTGCCGAGCGCATTGGCTTCGGGGGGGGGGGGGGGAATAACACAGGAACAGGAGAATAAAATAAAATAAAATATAAAAAAAAAAACACAACTTTTTCCTGCGAGCGCTTCAGAAGACAGATTCATTTGGAAGATGGAAGGACGCCAGGGGTTTGTACAGTAAAACCATTCAGCTTTGTGATTGGTTAGACTTGGACAAGTTCCATGCCTGTGTGTGTGTGTGTGTGTGTGTGTGTGTGTGTGTAATTTGGAAGAGTAGGAGCAACGGCACTTTGACTGGCACAGATTAAAAGCTCACTAAGCCAGCCAAGGGTCTGGATTCATTAGGGATCTTGGAATAGCATCGCGGTTTATCTCTCTTTACAAGTCCTGTATGTAACACGACCTTATGAGATCACACGTCACATGACAAAGCCAACCTCGCTCACTGATACACAGAAGAAATAGATCCAGCCTCTGTTGTTCGTTCCTATAGTTTTTTGTCACTATGTCCTTATTTCTGCTGCCATTCTTCATTTTATGTGAAACCCAAGAGCCTCTACTCAGCTCCACCAATAAGAAGTAATGTCTGATATTGGCCTTCTATTAAAAATAAAATCAGATCTGGTCCAGTTAGTGTCTCCAATATAATGGATATGAAGCACTTTTGTTTTATATATACATATTTATTGTAGATATTGATATATTTAATGTAAAATTGACCAATACTGCAGAGCTTGCCTATGGGAAACCATTAACCCGAACTGTTTCTAATGCAAAATATTTATTCCAGACAAGCACGCATGGATCTACCTCGCATCTGTCCTCTCTTTTTTTTTTTTTTTTTTTTTTTTCAAATGTGAAGTAGAAAAGGTGTATGGTAAAAAAACGAAACTCACGTCACTCAGGATAATTAATATTTTTCAAACATTTTCCCTCTAGGATTCAGAGCGAAAGTTCAGCAGTAGTTCACATTTGATCACAGTTCAGGTGGTGGAAAGTGATGTCTAACAAGGAATAGGTCCAAACAGTTTGGTTTTAATGAGCAGTTTCAGGGTATTCGGCTGTAACTATATCTGTAACTAATACTGCAGAATCAGAATATATACGTGGATATGAAAAGCGTTCTGTATTATGGAGGCTTTGTGATTAAAGCAGTAGGCAGATGTAGCTTTGAGGAAAGTCAGTCAATTTTTACTGCAAGCTTGGTGAACTACTGCTGCACTTTGGCTCCATTTACATGAGGAATTGTTTGGAAAAAAAATCGACTGCTGGTCTCTTTTTTAGTTGTCTGAATTTACAAGGCTGGTTAAGAGACAGTAGAGAGTTGTGTTACAGTATGCTGTTGTGGGCTGGACTGTTTGCAGTGCTAAGGCCAGATAGATGCAGGAAAAATTCACACATAAAAGCAGGATGTAGGATGGATGCTCACCCTGTGGACTTGGAGTTCAGCGGCAGACAGAGGCAGGCTCGCTTCTCTGCAATCAAGAGGAGAAAGTCAGTCACACACACATATACACACTCAGAATGTGTGTGAGTGAGTTTGTTTGTGTGCCAAATGTTCCTGAAGCGTCTGTGATGTTATTCCCTTGTTAAATTACCATATGTGAGTCTTTATGTAAATGTGCATGTGAGTGGGTGTGGGAGAAACATAGGTATAAAAATGGATGTGACGTCTTTTTGTTATTTTTACTCTGCACACGTGTGTCTTTCAACAGCGCTGTCAGTTTATATTGGTATCAGATACAGGTCACATCCTAGAATAGATATGATCATCCAAAAAAAATCAGATATGAGCAGCATGGCTGAAGGCCTGCAGTGTGAGCGCAGCCTGTGTGTTCTGTCCATCTCACCGCTGTGGCAGCAGGGTTTGGTCGGCTCTGCTGTGGCCGGGCTGCCGCCGCCGCCGCCGCCCGGGTTCGGCTGCTCCGCCACCGGCTCCGTCGTGGTTCCCCCTCCGGCTTGGGTCGGCAGGAGTTTGACCCCCGCTCTCCCCTCTTCCCTCTCCTCCCTCTCCTTCCCCTCTCCTCCCCTCGCCCGTCCGGGCCGCAGCCTCTTGGCGAAGCGGCTGGGGAAGGAGGCCAGGCGCCGGGAGCGCCGGACCGAGAAGGAGCCGCCGTCCTCCGCCGCATCCTCGGGACTCCGCGGCGCCTCGAATGACGAGGCGCCGAGGGTTCTCCTCTCGGGGGAGCAGGAGGAGTCTTTGCGAAGCTCCGGTTTGGAGCCGGGGGGGTGGGCCGGTTTAGCCGGGGCGGAGGGGGCGGAGGCTCCTCCTCTGCCGGGGCTGTGGGAGTGGGAGTAGGGCGGGCTGTGCAGTCTGTAAGGCTTGCTCACGTCGAAGGAGCCGCTCTGCTCCAGCAGCTCGCGGAGCAGCGAGTTGGCCTTCATCTCCCTCCTCCGGGCAAAGGGCAGCCTCCTGGGGGCGCCGCCGCCCGTCCCGGTCGAGCCCCCGGCGGCCCCCGGCCCGACCACCAAGACGACTTTGCCGTGAGAGTTCGGGGCGGCCGGGCGGGAGGCCTCGGGCCGCCTGCTGCGAGCCAAGCCGGCGAGGTCTCGGCCTTGCTGCTTGCGTGTGGGCAGGCAGTAGGTGTGCATGTACCTGATCAGCTCCACCACAGAGTGCAGTTCTTTCCCCGAGCTGAACTGGGGCTTCGCCGGCTCGACGGGGGCCGCCGCCGCCGCCGTGACCGCCGCGCTCTCCGCCTCGCTGCCGGAAGACTCCTCCTCCTCCTCTTCCTCCTCTTCGTCCTCCTCCGACTCGCTGTCCTCGTCCTCCTCCTCCTCCTCGTCCTCCTCGGTGTCGGCGGCCGGGGTGTCCTCGGCGTCCTGGGCGGTGGTCAGGTGGCGGTGGAGCTCGGTGCAGAGACGGCCCGCCGGACGCACCGCTCGAGGCTTCCGCTCCTGAGGGACGTCACTCTGAGGGCGGAGACACACACACACACACACACACACACACACACACACACACACACACACACACACACACATAAATGAGAGTTTAACAATCTCCACAACCAAACAAACAATCAGTCAAACAATTCTCTATCTACAAGGCGGAAAGATGCAGCCTGAAGCCTATTAGCTGCAAAATGTGTTGATTGCCGTCACACATGAAAGGAAATGAGTTATATTACTGAATAATAAGAACAATATTGTTCTACAGTGTCAGTTTTTGACCTTCTGCTTTGGCAAAGTAGGGAATCTCTGATCTCAGTGTTAAAACAATAAAGCGACCATTGAACTGAACCAAATTAAACTGAAAATGAGTAGAATTGAATCGACAATGAGAGAGAGAGAGACAGCGAGAAGAGGGGGAATAGAGAGAAGTCAGACCTGTAACCCTGATCTCGTTAAGCTCGTCTGTGGACTGAATAAACCAGGAGATTACTACAAGAACTCGAATGCTACAAGAGCAAAGTCAATGATACAGCCTGGGTGGGAAATTGCCACCAGCAACCAGCCAATTTTCTCCGTCTGGTAATTTATTCTACTCTAGCAGACACTTTGATAAGTAACCAGCCATGACTTGGGAGTCCTATTCCTCTCTAAAAATCAAGTTGAAGGGTAAAACAACGAAAATGGCTGGTTGAGGTTTTCCAGCTACTGTGTTAGATTTGTGATATTCAATATATTCCAGGATTTATTGTTGTAATTTACTTTTTTTGGTGAACCCACTTTCCCTCAACCCGCCTCGTCTGCTTCTACTGCAGTTTGTGATTGACAAAATTTCCCAGGATGGCTTTCACCCCGTTATTCAAAGCGCAACCTGTCACTCTGCTGCATTGCATTCTGGTCTCTCTCTCCTGCTCCTGTGGGTGGAGAAATTGGTCTCTCTTCTTCTTCTCCGATGGATTTCTCCCTGTATGATTGTTGAACGTCTCTTGGTGCAAAATGGCGGCTCTAGAAAGAAGCCCTCGCTCTTTGATTCTGAGGGACTGACACCAAAACCTGACGATTACCGCTGAGGTTTTACATCCTGAAACATTTTCTCATATCAAACTCACATTGTAGCTGTGCTGGAAACATCTCGACAAGATATCACATTGTCTAAAATTTGGCCAGCTATCAAAAGAACAAAATGGACCCAGAAATGGAAGATACATCGCCAATAGCTGCTTTTTGTAACAGTGTCAAAGTGTTTTAGGGTGGATTTTTTCTTTTAATTTCCTGCCCTGGATACAGCGACACCGAGCACACAGCAGTAAATTGTACTTCCTACTTTGTGAAGGATGATTCAACGTGCAGCTGTTATGAAATGGCTGATTCCATATTACTCATCTCAGAGAGAGAGAGAGAGAGAGAGAGAAGGAGGGAGAGAGAGACCGTGATTCACTGCTGCCCTGTCGCCCTGTCGGTCGAGACTCCCGCCATCTGCCACTGCAAAGCCTCACTCCTCTAAAACTCTCTAAAGCTGACACACACACACACACACACACACACACCCGCCCAGCAACAGCGAGGTTGGGAGGGAGAGTGATGGATACAGGCTTAGCTTATCCCAGCTCTACATCCTGTGGGTATTTTGTATCCTCCTTTACTTTAGCCACAGCAGAACGCTCTGTGATTGCACGCCGCGCTTTATGGCCGGACAAGATAAATGACTGTTGTGGTAATCAATGACCACTTGGAGCACAATGCTAGCAGCTATCCAATTACTGCTAAGTCATACAGCAGTAGCCATTGTAGATGTCCTCTCTTCCCCCAATGCCACATCGGTCATGGATTACACCTGAAGGATCCTGCGAGCCCGAGGGCTTGAGGAGTTTTTTTTTTTTTTTTTTGGAAATGAGATATCCTCCGTTTGGAAAATAAAAACGGTCGTTGTGCTCGCTGGACGACTGCTGGCTCCGTCCCCGAGAGGAACCGTTATTGGAAAATCAAGCTCTATCAATCTAGTTTTTTGCAAGCTACAGTCTAGGAACAGTCTGGTAGCAAGTCGGTTGACACAAGAGTTTTGTGGTGCAGTAGTTCTAATTTGATTGATTGACACTAATTTGATTCTGCTGTATAGGGAGAATTCAAAAAAGGGTTTGACTGATTCATATTTTTGGAGGCTGATACAGATATTTTTTTGTACGGAAGCTGCTGCTAGCTGATATTTTGTGCCGATACTCAATATCTTTTCAGTTTGATCATTCTCCTGCCCTAAACATTACAAGTATTCAGTGTTTCTCCAATAATTTTATTCCTGTCAGGGTGGAAAAGCCTCTGAAACAGCATTTAGACCAGTGATTCTCAACCTTTTTCATATCAGTGACTCCTAATTTAGTCCACATTAGAGCCACAGACCCCCATCTGATGAGATTTTGTCTCTCGGACCCAAATCTGAGAATGTTTTTATTGTTAGATATGATTTTGTCCAGAATTCCCTGACTATCTGTATTGTAGGCAGAGAGATAACAGAGAAACTATGATCAATAGTCATTCTTCTCCGTTCTCTAGTTGCGTTAACTTCTTGTAAATGAAATAATGGTGAAGTTTAACAATTCATCAATTTGCCAGGGACCCTCTAGAACCGCCTCAAGGACCCCTGGTGGTCTTCGGACCCCACGTTGAAAACCACTGATTTAGACCATCATGGGACACTAAAACTCTCCAGTGACACTGGGAGGGATTTCTCTGGTCTGACATCTGATATAAAAATATAAATAATAATAAAAACATATTCACTAGCTGTAGTCAGAGAGGAACCTACATCATATCAGCAGTGGACGACACTGACTGACTGGCCGATATCTGATTCTTGATAAATCGCAGATATCGGCCCGATATATTGGTCCAGTCTGCAGTACTAATGCAGGATGGATGGAGGATCGCTGCATGAAGGAGGACTCCTGCTGATTGCATGCCCCGCACGCATCAGTGAAATTACTTCTGCATTAATTCTCCACCCTTGAGAGGAAGTGATTGGAAAAATCAAATTCTGTTATCTTGCCAACCCTCCCAAGACATGAGGAATGAGGCGGCAACCAGTGAATTGAGAGACATGTGTCTGGGGTTACAATGGGCTCCTTCAGTTCCACTTCACAGTCTGAGGGAGGAAAGGCTGGAGCGCTAATACAGGATAGACGCACGAAGGGGGGAGTTTTACAACGGCTGCCACTGTAAATCACATGCAGCATGACGTTCAAACCAAGCCAAACCTGTCCCTCACCTTGACCAGAGGTCTGACCGGCCGTAGGTGGAGGCTCCTGTTGCTATGGCGATGCCCGTGGCCGCCATCTTTGTGCGCGTCGATGCCCGTGGGAACGTTGGGCGGCGTCAGCAGCAGCTTCTTCAGCTGGAGAGGGAGAGAGGGGAGAGGAAAGAGATCAGATAGTACAATGGTAAAATAAATGTAAGAAGAGAGAAAAAGGGTGTAAGAAGTGTGTGTGTGTTCTTGTACTTATGTCTTATGAGGACCAAAATGTCCTCACAAGGACAGAAAGATGCGAGAAATCCTGCAAAGTCAGGACAATTTGTCGGTACTTGCTGCTTGAAGTGATTCGTTTAGGATTAGGACTTTTAGGGTTTTGGGCTAAGATTAGAATTAGGATTAGGTTTGGGTTAGGGAATGGGTGTAGTCAATGGAAATATACTGATAAAAATGTGTGTGTGTAAGGGGATGGGGGTGAATGAGCGGAGAGCTTGGCATAAAGGCCATTAAGCCTTTATGAGACTTTAGGGTACATCTGTATTTTTAGACAGATCACAATTTTTTTACATAATACTTTAATGACAAGAACAATAGAGCTGCAACGATTAATCGATTAATCCATTAGTTGTCAACTATTAAATTAATGGCCAACTATTTTGATAATCAATTAATCCGTTTGAGTAATTTTCAAGTCAAAATTCTCTGATTCCAGCTTCTTAAATGTGAATATTTTCTGGTTTCTTTCCTCCTCTATGACAGTAAACTGAATATCTTTGGGTTGTGGACAAAACAAGACATTTGAGGACGTCATCTTGGGCTTTGGGAAACACTGATCCACATTTTTCACGGTTTTCTGACATTTTATAGCCCAAACAACTAGTCGATTAATCGAGAAAATAATCGACAGATTAATCGACAATGAAAGTAATCGTTAGTTGCAGCCCTAAATAACAATGCAGCAGAGAGAGAAAATACTGAAATACTAATAAGGGTAAACAGTGAGATGAAAGCGCAAAATGATTGGCTCTTTCAGCCTTTCATTCCTATTCTGAATCTATATTCTGTGGGCTGTTAACATCCTTCAGATGGATGTTTGTACAAGAGAGTAATGTGCCAGAAGAGGCTGTGGGGTTATGATACTGTACATTCATCATATTACTAAACCTGACAGCTACATCGCACATTAACATTTTCCATAAAGGAGCTGAATTCAGCCATTTCTCCATAATAGCCTGGAATATGCCCTTTCTGCCTCCCTCGCTCCTCTTTCTATTAATCCCTCCATCCATCAATTCCTGCCTCCTTTCCTTTCCATCCCTCCCTACCTTTGGTTCATTCTCTCTCTCCTCCCTTTCTTGCTCCATCCATTCCTTCCTGTCTTTCTTTCCTTCCTCCACCTCCTTTTTCCCTACCTCCTTCCCTTCTTTCATCTATCTATTCCTCCATCCTCCATCTCTTCTCCATCCTTCCCTTTCTCGTTCTCCCTCCCTCCCTCTCTAATCCCTTCCCCATCTTTTATCTTCATCTTTTTCTCTCCTTTCCATCGCTCCTTCTTTACTTCCACCCCCTTCCCTTCTCTCATCCTTATCCATCTTGCTCTCCTTTCATCCCTCCCTCTATCTCAACCTCCTCTAATCCCTTTCACTTCTTTCATCTTCTTCTCCTTTTCTCTCCTTTCATCCCTCCCTCTTTGCTCCCATCCCTTCCTCTTTGCCTTCCCCTTCATCCTTCTTTCTCTCCATCTCTATAACCTCTCGTACCACCTTCATCTATGTCTATAGACTATACTTCCATATCATCTCTATCCTCCATCGCTCTTAATTTTCCTGTTTTCCTCCACCCGTTGCACTCCATCCCTTCCTCTTCCCATCCTTCCATCCCCCTCTCTCGTTTCTTCAAATCACCCGCGGTTTCCAAGATAAAGAGAGGAAACTGAACCCCTCTTGAATCCTTCCTGGGTATTACCTTTCAAACAGATATTACACAGGCTCTACTCCTTCTCCGCTATCCTTTCATTCCCCTTAATTTCATCCGTCCATTCATCCATTCATTCCAGTGCCTAGTTTCATGACAGGGCTATCAGCTGATATAAATCAGCTTAGAGAGAAAATCCCCACTAAGCTGCGCAGCGTTTGCTCCAGGAGAAGACGATGCAGAAAATACAGATGTGACAGGAATGAGGCCTGAGGCAGCAGGATATACCAGGGGTTCCCATATGTTTTCAGATCAAAGATCCAACCCCATATACTGGTCTGGTCACATGACGCAACACACCCTCTGGCGGCCATATTGGAGGTCCTCAGATCTTACTGTATGTTTCTAAATGTACAACTTCAGCATCTTTAACAGAACTGAACAGACATGGCTAATTTCTGTGCTGTTTTTTTTACTGGGAACTGATCATTTCATCACTCATACATCTGACTGATTTTGTGTTTAGATGAGTAGAGAGAGTAGTTGGTCAGCTAACCATCACTTTCTTGTTAATGCATCTGACACACACTTAGACACTAGCTGACATAGGCTATCTTCTAGAAGCTAGTGTTAGCAGTGGCTAGTTGTCGCATGCTAACATTAACATCAGTGTCTTTGCTGGCTGGTTAGCTAGCTAACAGTTTGCTCTTCTCAAGCTACAACTCTTCATGTTTTGGAGTAGAGACTAGGGCTAAAGACAAGACAGTTTACTGTGTCACAGTAACCTACATTTGGAAACAAATCCACCTTATCACACTATTCACTTTTACTGAGAACATTATGCTACTGAATGGATCTACAGCCACACCACAACAAGCTGACTCAACTAGCTCTCTGTTTCTAGCCCAGTTGTTATAGACATCATTTCCCACAGCCAATTCTCCACTGGACCTCCATGATGAAGCCAGACACGGTTGAAACAACTGCAAAACCTGTATAGATACACACTAGACCTGCGGACTCCCTTAGATTTTATATGAGGAACCCCCATCTGAGAAGATCTTTTGATTGCCTAAGACTACTTTTCTAATCCTCTTGCATTGTCTTTTCTTTTATCTTTCTATTTCACTTGATTTGAACTGCACTAGATTTGAACTGCACTAGTTTACTTTTGAAGTCTTGTGGATCTCTTGTCTGTACTTTTGCACTTTTTAATTGTAATTTTTTTACCTTTGCTGTATTTTGTATTACTCTGTAAAGCACTTTGAACAGCCTGTATGAAATGTGCTATACAAATAAAGCTGCCTTGCCCACCTTTTCACGCTGACATAAATCTTTGAGACAATTAATTCTATACATTACAGTAGCCTAAGCAGAAGTATTGTAAATCAAACTGATTAAGTTATATGAGGATATTAATGCTATGCAATTTAATGCTTTTCTGAAAGAAATACAAGCCCAGTGTTTATAGCGGTGTTGTTTGCCTTACGAAGATCACTGACAGGAGGTCATAGTTTACCCAAATGTTTTATTTACCACGACATCACTCAATATCACTGTAATGCTTTAATGAATACCGCATTACCACCCAACTGTGCTGGCTGAGTACTATCTGGGTCAAATGACTGAACGGGACGATCGCCCACACAGCTAATGGGGCCACCGCGGCCCTTTGTGGGCGAGCCAACTTGGCTCGGAGTGTGTGATGATGCTCCTCTCTGAGTCCCATTGAGGAAAGTGAAGAGGAGACTGAAGGTTTGTGTCTGTGTGAAGCATTGAAAACCCTCTGGCAGCGTCCGGCCGCCTGAAAGACTCTACTCAACTCTACTCTACTCTACTCTGGACGCCTTCCAGAGCTCCCCTGGCTGCATCAAAGGGGGCCTTGTTCTGGGGAGGGACCACACACACACACACACACACACACACAGAGGCGCACATGTAATCACACATGAATGCACAGGACAAATGCAAACACACACAAGTGGAGGAAAGCTCACTAACACATATATGTGAATACAGGCACACACAAACACACATATACAAATGAAGCACGTGCAAACACACACACACACGTTCACAAGTGGAGGTACACCCACAAACACACACACACACGAATAGTGGGACACAAACACAAATGAAGGAGCAAATACACACATGTTCACAAGTGGAGGTGCACACATACATGAATAGAGGGACACACACACACACACACACAGATGACAAAGCACGTGCAAACACACAAATGTTCACAAACACCCAAATTAATGAAGGAGCAAGTGCAAACACACACACAACTGGAGGTACACTCACAAACACACACATACATGAACAGAGGGACGACACATAAATACACACACACATACACATGAAAGACCACTTGCAAAACCACATGCAAACTCACACACATACTCACACCAGCGGAGTTGCACTTGCAAACTCATGCATAAACAAGACATACACACATCAGGGCCACTGGAGCCTCGGTCAGTGAGGTCATTGCAGTTCCCGCTCCCACCAGTAGAGGGTGCCGCCAGCCTCCAGTCAGCCAGACCAGAGTGACAGCAGTCATGTGACACTAAGCCACTCTACTGATGGAAATGGGGGATGAGACACACACACACTCACACACACACACACACACACACACACACATCTGGCAGCTTCAGTCGAGTAAACAGCATAATGTTATTACACCAGGCTTTTCTGTGTGAGTGGATGTGAATGTCAGGTTGCTATTTTTGCTACTGATAGTGTATGCGATGGAAACAATGCCAGGATGCAGCATGAGTACATATACAGAGTGATAAATTCTGCTGTTTATCAGGGTTCAGACTAGTCAGGGAATTCCTGGAATATCGTGGAATTTTGAGAGGTTGTATTCCAGACAGGTAGAGTCAGGAATTGGATAAATTATCTGGAGAAGTCGGGGGAATCTTATAAATGGGTCGCTTTACAGGAATATAGCAGATAACCAAACAACATTAACAAACCAGGCAGGAAAAAAATAGGGTGATCATGGAAGAGCTCATACTTAGTTATGGAAATTCATGGAAAAGTCATGAAATTTTAAATGAGGGCCGCAGTGGGAACTCTGGTCTACATGTACAGTAGAGTGACATGTACTATATTCTACTATAGAAATAAAAACAAATATATCAACAGTGAGGAAAATACAATAACATGAAATAAAATTCTAATCAACTAAATTGAAACTAGAAAGCTACATTTCCTGGAGAAAATGTGTGGCCTAGATGGAAGCAACTGGAGAAGTAGTAGTAGTAGAAATAGTAGGAGTACTAGTTATAGCAGAAAAAGTAGCAGTATTAGTAGTAGCAGTAGTAGTAGTAGTCGTAATAACCTAATAGTGTAATAGTAATAGCAGAGTAGTAATAGTAGTAGTAGTAGTAGCAGTAGCAGTAGTAATAATAGTAGTTGTAATAGCCTAATCGTGTAATAGTAATAGTAGCAGCAGTAGTAGAAGTCATAGTAATAGTAGTAGTAGTAGTAGTAATAGTAGCAGTAGCAGTAGTAGTAATAGTAGTTGTAATAGCCTAGTAGTTGTAATAGTAATAGTAGCAGCAGTAGTAGAAGTCATAGTAATAGTAGTAGTAGTAGTAGTAATAGTAGTAGTAGTAGTAGTAGTAGTAGTAGTAGTAGTAGTAGTAGTAGTAGTAGTAGTAGTAGTAGTAGTAATAGTAGTAGCTGTAATAGCCTAATCGTGTAATAGTAATAGTAGCAGCAGTAGTAGTAGTCATAGTAATACTAGTAGGCTAGTATTAGTAGTAGTTGTACTGCTAGTGGTTGCTAGGGTGTTGCTAAGGTGATTGCTAGGTGATAAGTAGTAGCAGCAGCAGTACTAGTAATAGTAGTAACAGTAGTAGTAGTGTGTGTGTGTGAGAGAGAGAAAGAGAGAGCATGTGTGTGTGTGTGTGTGTGTGTGTGTGTGTGTGTGTGTGTGTGTGTGTGTGTGTGTGTGTGTGTGTGTGTGTGAGAGAGAGAGAGAGAGAGAGAGAGAGAGAGAGAGAGAGAAAGAGAGAGAAACACTGTGTGTGTGTGTGTGTGTGTGTGTGTGTGTGTGTGTGTGAGTAAGCATTTGGAAAAGTCATTGTGTTATCTTGCCAGCTGTCAGAAGCTGTGAGGACCGAGGCGGCGAGCAGGTGAGCGAGAGACGAGAGTCTGCAGTTACAACAGATTATTCATCTACTGTTACAACATCTGAGGAGGAGCAGGCTGGAGACACGCCTGGAGTGCTAATGCAGGAGGACTGCAGGGCGGATGCAGGGTTTCACATTCAGTCACACAACATGAGCATGAACTCTGAATCACATGTTAAATGTTACAGACAGAAATAATGTGAAGACTACGCTCCTCCACCAGGAAAAGGATTATGTGACAATAGCAAAAATTGGACACAATATTTTCACTTGTTCAACACTTGACAAGGTTAGCTTAGTTAGGCCAGTGGTTCTCAATCTGGGGTGCGGGGACCACCAAGGGTACTTGAGTGGGTTCCAGGGGGTCCCCAGCAAAATTGATGATTTGTTAAACTTCACCATTATTTCATTTACAAGAAGTTAACACAATTAGAGAATGTACAAAGAATGACTGTTTTGATCAGAGTTTCTCTGTTATCTCTCTACCTACAATACAGATAGTCATGGGATTCTGGACAAAATCATATCTAACAATAAAAATATTCTCAGATTTTTCTCCGAGAGACAAAATCTCATCAAATGGGGGTCCATGGCCCTAATGTGGACTAAATTAGGGTCCTTGATGTGAAAAAAGATTGAGAATCACCGAGTTAGGCAACTAAAACAGTTTGGTTAAGGTTAGGTTAAGGTTTTGGTCTGAAATATGTCCAAAAATATACAAAAATAAAGAAAAAAATCCACTGGACTTAAAATGAAGAGTTGAAGACGTTTTACCACTCATCCGAGAGAAGTGAAGAAGCCTCATTTTAAGTCCAGCGGAGTTAGTTTCTATTTATTTATTTTTGCACCTTATCGAAAATATAAACTTCTTGTCATGAGTTGGGAATTGAACCTGCGTTGTCGGAGTTGAAGGTAAAGTGTATCTGCAGTGTATACCAGTGTGTCTACAGGTGTATTTGTACACACTCAGCCCTTTTCTGACCGTTTTTTTTTTTTTTTTTTTCTGTTAGCTTGTAACTAACCGATCAGCCGCTGCCGGTTTGACCTTAAACGTCTTTCCCCGAGGAGCCCTGGGCAGGCGGAACGGATTAACCCGCCTGCATTCATTCTTATTCTGACACCGGCTGACTGATAACCCGTCAAGGAGGCTGTGAGGTTGAAACAAGGACAGGCGGCCATGTTTAGGGTTGACGGTGTTTTGCGATACAACAGTGAAAGTGATGATGGCATCTCAGTATCGCTGCTCTTTTGTTTTCCACTAAACAATACAAACCGTTTAGCACACAAAACCAGTTCTGTCTCATTGTGTCCCGTTTTTGTTTTTTATTGCCGTCGCTATGCCAGCATATAAACCGCACACACACACACACACACACACACACACACAGAGCTAACGGTTATCATTGTTGAAGGCTTGGCATTTCTTTGGCCTCCACAGCCGCCTAAACTTTCCTCATTCCTGCACCGAGTCATTTAAGGTCATCAAAGTCATTTCCACCGATTTGGAAGGAATGCCCCCTTTCCTCTGCTTCGTTTTTCTCCGTAGACTCCGTGTCTGATGCCAGTCATATCCTGTAATGCCGCCACCAGTGATGAATAAAAATAATAAAATATAACCGGATCTTTACAAAGTTTGAAAAAAGTCTTAAAATGAATGATCTACTGTGTATTTTTAAGGCCTCGAAAAGTATTAAAAATGTCTTAAATACAGTTTTTTCTCTATGTAATAACAGGTTTCTTTGCATTGCAGGTCCACTCTTTTACTTCATTTACATAATCCAGAATTAGTACAGTCTGATCCTATCTGCTTTAATAACCACAGCCGGACTTCATGCCCCTTAACATTTAATTTCCTGGTGTCCTTTCTTTCTTCTTTTTTTTTTTGGTATTTTTTTTTTCTTTTCTCATTCTGCCCATTCATACATTCAATTTCTGAACTTTCATTAGCTGCAGTATGTTTGAGCAGAAACTGTCTGGTTTAGACAGCTTTGTTTCTTTATTTGAGTTTTTAAATTGGTCTGAAATTAAATTCCAAGTAGGACTGAAAAGGTCTTGTGTTAAAGTGTTGAATTTGTCTTTGTGTAACCTGCAGAAACCCTGTGTGATGTCTAGTCGGTGATCACTGTTAGGAAACAACCACCGATACAAACAAAAATCAATTATATCATCATAAAGGTATTAATTTATGCTGTTTCTCCTTAAAAAACCCAATCCTCACACAGCTTACATCAGTTTGATACTACTTACTATGATGTCTGCTGTAAATTTAGGTCAGATTTAAGATTGATGCCAGCCTTAAGAGGTGATAAACTCTCTTCTCCTAATAAAAAGCTCAGTAAGCTAATTTAAGGCTGCCACCAAACTGCTCTCTTCTGTTGCTACGGACTCCATTTGCTCGCCCCCCCCCTGGTCGACTTCCTGGAACCGTTGCTACCGGCGGCGGCGGCAGCTTCACGGCGAACGCTTCGCTTTGGGACCGCGGCGTCCTCGGCTCGGTGTGTAATTGTAATAAATGGGAAGGCAGCAGAGTATTTACGCTGTAGGTATTCAGCCAGCCGGCGTCATTCATGCCCGCCGCACAATAGCATCTTTGTAGGCTGCCGCTAAATGAGACTGCAAAAAGAAAAGAGGAAAAAAAAAAACAACCCATCGACAGCCCCCTTTGCTGTGCGTTTCTGTGAAATCTAAGGCAAATTAAGGAAGTACGCAGGATTCATCTTGACAAGGGCAATAAGGAGGCATTACAGCGGTAATCATAAGTCGTTTATTACGGCGAAATAGCTTCCTACTTCAATTAAAGCTCCCGAGCCGAGTTTCCGACCTGCATTCTTTTTGACAGCGGAGTGAACTAAGTGGAAAGTAGGGCACCGCTGTTCGGCTGTAACGGGATACCGCAAAACACACGCTCCTGCGAAAATTTTTCGGGGAGGGGAGAGTGAGTTTTGGTGGTTCAGGTGCAGCGGAGAGAGAGGCTGATAAGCAGGGAAACAGAGTGAAGAGACAGAGAGAGAGAGAAAAACAGGGCTTTTCCTAGAAGACGGGTTCAGGGAACAATGGAGGGGTCGGAGGGGTGGGGGGGGCGGGAGGGGGCAGGAGGGGGCACCCAGCGGCACTGTGTGAAAAGAAGGAGGGAGCAGGGGGGGGAAAACACACACATTTAAGCACGTGCTGGAGGGACACATGTACACACACACACACACACACACACACACACAAGTTTACATGCGGACATTCATTGACTACATTCCTTCCTTAACCCTTCACTAAACTTAAACTCTAAATTTATGACTAACACCAAGTCCTAATCCAAAACTAACCTTAACCTAACCCTAAACTTAATCCTAATTATAATCTTCACACTAAACTAACTTTAGCCCTTACTTTAAACTTAATCCTAATTATAATCTTAACTCTAAACTAACTTTAGCCCTTACTTTAAACTTAATCCTAATTATAATCTTAACTCTAAACTAACTTTAGCCCTTGAGTAGATGCAAATGTTAAAAAGTTTGTTCACCCCTTGACTTTGTACTGATTTTGTTGTGCTACAGATATTTTAGAAAAGCAATTATTTGCATTTATTTTCTACATAGAGTAGAATTACATGAAAGCTAGAAATTGTGAAGATATAAAATAAAAAGTAAATAAAAAAAAGTAAAGCAAAATCTAATGTGTAAAACTGTACACGTGTTGTTTCATTTGGGCTCACTTGCTTTACTGACATTTGTTATTAGACATTTCACGTCATACATTAATTCATACTTCATATCAGACTTCATGAGGTTTCTATTCAAAATAGCAGATTCTTAATCTTAATCCTAAACCTAATAATTCTAATCTTAACCCTAAACCCAAAAATCCTAACCCTAAACTAACCCCATAAATAAGTGAGGAGGAGCAGCAAAATTCCCACACTTTAGATATTTCTCATCTTTCTGTCCTTGTGGGGACATGTGGTCCTCATAAATATAGAAATACAAGAACACACACACACACACACACACACACACACACACACACACACTCAGGGGCTGGGACTGGATGAAAGGTTACTCTGCCTCGGCGCCCCTGTGTTCTGCTGCAGTTAAAGGCAGACTTTGAACCTCGCAGGCTAACAAGGGGAACATCAAGGTTAGCAAACGCGACACAGATTAAGATACAGGGGCGACGGAGAGAGGCAGAGCATCGGGGGGGGAGGGGGGAGGGGGGAGGGGGGAGGGGGGAGGGGCGGAAAAAAAAAAAAAACATAGGTGGGTGGGAATGTATAATGTTTGAAGCGTGTACAAAAGGCTCCACTTCAACAGCAAGAGGCTTGTGATGACAAGACCGTTGACAAAAAAAATGAGAACAGGAGGTTAAAAAGATGAAAATATCAAAGTCTTAAAACGACGGGGAAAATTGTTCAGATGTGCCTTAGCGAACACGGCGGCTGCCAAAAGTGAGGTCCGCGGACCGCCGGCGGGTCGTTGGAGGTGGTTTACAGCAGTGATTCTCAACCTTTTTCATATGAAGGACCACCTAATTTAGTCCACATCAGGGCCACGGACCCCCACTTGATGAGATTTTGTCTCTCGGACCCAAATCTGAGAATATTTTTATTGTCAGATATGATTTTGTCCAGAATCCCATGACTATCTGTATTGTAGCTGGAGAGATAACAGAGAAACTATGATCAAAACAATCATTCTACTACATTCTGTAATTGTGTTAACTTCTTGTAAATGAAATAATGGACCCCTGGTGGTCCCCGGACCCCACGTTGAGAACCACTGGTTTACAGGAACATGAGGAATAGTTTAATTTCACTGGTACTTTGCTAATTTTAAGCTAGTACAAAGTACAAACACTTGTCCAGTTCTGTGCCGTAATATTATATCCAAAAACAACAGAATATTCTCATATAGCCTCCACATTCCCCCCTTAAGAGGAAAGAAAGGGGAAGTGACATCACCACGAGAGCCCCGCCCACCACAAACAGGTTAAGTAAGGACGCGTTCTTACCAGAGACGGGTCCTCCGTCTCGGCCCCCGGGGATTGGCTGAAGTCCCCGGCGTGGAGAGGAAGGCCGTCGTCCTCCTCCTCCTCCTGGTCAGGCTCCTCCCCCAGCGCGGGGAAGACGGAGAGCCCGCCCACCTCGGCGTCCACCATGCCGTCCAGGCTGTCCGTCAGAGCGGCGAGCAGAGCCGCATTCTCCTCCTCCTGTAACAGAGGAAAAAGAGGAAAAATTAGAGGAAAAATTCACCTTTACCTCCACTGATCGATCTCATCAATCTGTGATGTTCAACACATTCCAGGAGTTATTTTGTGATGAAGTGTTGTAACTTTCTTTTCTCGGTGAACCCACTTTCCCTCGTCTACTTCTACTGCAGTTAGTGATTTCCTACAATTCCCACAATGCCTTTCAACAACCCCAAGAGAACAGGCGTTTTTTTTTATATGTGTAGGTGGAGGGAGTGATAGTGATAGCATAGTGAGAGAAAAAGAGCGAGAGAAAAGGTGAGATTTGTCCCTTACTCAAACCCCAGCCTGTCTCTCTGCTGCACTGCATTCTGGTCTCTCTCTCCTGCTCCTGTGGGTGCAGAAACTGGTCTCTCTTCTTCTTCTACGATGGATTTCTCCCTGTATGATTGTTGAACGTCTCTCGGTGCAAAAATGGCGGCTCTAGAAAGAAGCCCTCGCTCTTTGATTCTGAGGGACTGACACCAAAAACCTGATGTTTACCGCTGAGGTTTTACATCCTGAAACATTTTCTCATATCAAACTCCATTGTAGCTGCATTGGAAATATCTGGAGATCCACCAAGAAGAAAAATACACCAAACTACTAAATGGAACCAGGAATGCAGTGTTCATAACCTATAGCTGTTTCTTAAGTTTAAGTGTTTTAGAATGGATTTTCCCTTAAAGGCATAATTGACTCTTTTGTCCAGGTAGACTTACAATAGGTGAGAAGACAGGGCACATACTGTAGCTGGTATAGACATTCACCAGCTAAATATTTAAAAATGGGCAAAAGTATTTCCTAAACTGATAGAATAAGACTTGAGTTTTGTATTCTGTGTTTTCCTTGAACACTGTCCTCTCCTCTGACTTCACCCCGCCATAAACACAAATGAAATAACTGTCATCTTTGGGTGAGAGTTTAAATCTGCATTTAAGGACGGTCAGGAAATAACTATCCTCTGACGGACTTATGGGTGTTTACTGTATTTATGCCTGGAAATTACAGCAGGAGTCCCGTGGAAGGTCTGAATCATTACGGTGTGGACGGTGGAGCTGAATCACATCCCCCTCTGTTCTGTCTTCCTCTCTGTTCACTCTAATGAGCTCTTGTCTTGCAAAAAAAAAAAAAAAATCCCCTTCTCGCTCCTCTTAAATCCTGTTCTCATTTCTTCTCATTTCATTTCTTACATGATTCCTCTTGGGTTTTACAAGAATCCTGTCAGAGCGCCGCGGCTCTGACCTTTGATTAGAGTCAGAACGATACGCGGGTTTGCCGATACTTTGCCTTTTAATCAAAACTGGATATCGGCCAGTCAGTATTGTTATCACCGATATGATGGATATGATGCAGTTTGACTGATTATTATCTTCGGTTTCGGAGTTTTAGTGTCCCATGATGCTCTAAATGCTGTTTCAGGTAGAAATTCTGGTAGAAACACTAAAAATTTGTAAGATCTTTTGACTTTTTGGGCATGAAATCATTGAAATTTACAGTGAAAGATACAGAATATCGACACAAAATATCGGCTATCTGTAGTTTCAATCTCATATCAGTCAAACCAAACTTCTTAGTATTAGTTAGTTGTAATTTTGGTGATGAAGGAATTTAAGTGGTAACACTTTACAATAAGGGTACATTAATTAAGGGTTAGTTAATGCTTAATAGACATTAACTAACCCTTAATTAACAGTTAACTAATGTGTCTGGTAATCATTTACTAATGGTCTTCATGTTAACTAAGGTATTAATTTATACATTATTTAATAGTTATCTTTATAAACTATTAAATAATACATAAATTAATACCTTAGTTAACATGAACACCATTAGTTAAGGGTTAGTTAATGCTTATTAAGCAGTAACTAACCCTTAACTAATGTACCCTTATTGTAAAGTGTTACAGACAAAAATTCTGGTAGAAACACTAAAAACATTAAAGATTTTTTTGAATTCTTGGGCATGAAAATGGTGAAATTTACAGCGAAAGATACTGAATATCGGCACAAAATATCGGCCATCTGTAGCTTCAATCTAAAGTTCTTGGCACAGACATATCAGTCTAACCCAACTCCTTACTATTATATTTAGTTAGTTATAAATTTGGTGATGTAGGAATTGAAGCTTATTCTAACGTTGCAGTCATTGTAAGTTGCTGTGGATAAGAGCACCAGCTACATATCTAACATGTAAAATGTAATAGAATAGACGACAGCGTAATAGAAAGAACAGTAAAGACTCTATGCCCCCCCGCCCCCCTCTTTCACATCTCCACAGAGGAGTTGTTTACTGTTAAATAGCTGCCATCTTGCTGAGAGCGGAGTCTGGTGGAGAGGTGATAGCATGGCTGGCCTACGGGAAGCCGCCGAGCTTCATTCATCTCTTTCTCTCTCTCTCTCTCTCTCTCTCTCTCTTCTTTTATCATCCGGCTCTATCTTTCACCGGCTGCCAAACACTTTATTGTTAAATCTACTCTCTCTCCGTCTCTCGCACTTGCTGCTTCTCTTTCTCTTCTGCCGTGTGGTTTATGTTGTGATTTAGAGTTTGGGTTTGGAGTTTGATTTTTCTCTCTACAGGTTGTCAGAAAAGTGTGGAACCACAGGGATAACAGTAACCACCATTTTATTAAGTCAAAGGTAAACCCACTTTTTTATGCTGATATACATCTTTATGACCCAGATTCATAATATTCACCAAAGTAGTGTCAAAGTGTAAGTTAGGGTGTTTTAAGAGGTGAAAATGAGAGTTGCGAAAAGGACATTTATTTACATGAAAATGAATCTAACTTTCTATCTACATCTCTCTTTATTTCTCTATCTACCTCTCTAGCTCTCCAAGGTTAAGTGAAGTGTAAATGGCCTCAGTGCTGTGAGCCTGAGGCATGAGGATGGAGGATGGAGGATGGGGGGGTGGGGTGGGGGGGGGGGCGTGGGGGTGGAGGGTGGTGTAGTCCTCCCAAACCCAATGCAATCACCCATACCCCCCCCCCCCCCCCCCCCCACCCACAGCCAACACACACACACAGACACACCGATCAATCCCACCCGACATGGGATTAGATACCGACACGCTACTGTAAATAAGTGCTGTATTGACGGATGGCAGAGAGAGAGAGAGAGAGAGAGAGAGTGGGAGAGAGAGAGAGAGAGAGAGAGAGAGAGAGACATAGGGGCTCCATCCTTCTGCTTATCACTCCATTCACTCGATTCATCGCTGTGTGTTCATAACCAAACGTCGTCCGGCCGTCTGCTCTGCTGTAGTAGTCAGATCGATACGAAATCGGCTGGAATATAATATACTGGCAGTGTGTGTGTGTGTGTGTGTGTGTGTGTGTGTTAAACATCCAGTTTTTTATTAAAAGTTGCTGAAGTTAACACAGGTGAAGGTATTATAAAAGTAAAATCATGTATACGATACAGAAAAATCCAGCGTAAAGAAGTTAGGGGAGAGAGAGAGAGAGAGAGAGAGAGAGAGAGAGAGAGAGAGAGAGAGAGAGAGAGAGAGAGAGACAGCACAGTAGAACGAGGGAGAGGGAAAGAGACAGCAAGAGAAAGAGACAAGAAACACAAGAGGGAAAAGTATGTGAGAAGAAGAGAAAGGTAGAGAGAGAGAGAGAGAGAGAGAGAGAGAGAGAGAGAGAGAGAGACAGACAGCACTGGAGAAAGAGGGAGGGGGAAAGAGACATCGAGAAACACAACAAAACAGAGAGAGCAAGCAAGAAAGAGTGAGATGTGAAGTGGGGAGAAAGAGAGAGAGAGAAGCAAAAGAGAGAGAGAAAGAAAGAGTGAGATGTGAAAAGTGGGGAGAAAGAGAGAGAGAGAAGCAAAAGAGAGAGAAAGAAAGAGTGAGATAGAGACTGAGAAAGAGAGGAAGATTCAGTTATAAAAAAGTGTGAGAGAGAGAGGGACAGAGAGTAAGACAGACAGCAAGAGAGAGAGACAAGAAACACAAAAGAGGGAAAGTATGTGAGAGGAAGAGAAAGAGAGAGAGAGATTCAATGCACCTGTTTCTGTTTGTCATCTTGATCTTTTTCTTTCAGTTTTTTCATCTTTCAGTTGTATGTGGAAATGAACTAAAAAAAAAAATAAAAAAAAAATCTAAAAATCAATATACCTTGAAACAGCATCAACATCCAATGTTTACATCTTGCTCTAAAACTGTAGATCACTTTTATGAGACGTCTCGTTCCTGTCCAATTTCTCGTAAAGTTCATGTTGTCAATATCAATATCTATAAATGTTTATTATGTTGTGCTGTCCCTCTGTCTTGTGATGCCAAAATCTGTGTTGTAAAAATGTTGTTTTCTGTCGATCCCGGGAAGACAAACAAGCCACTGAGGCGTCGGCTAATGGGGATCCAAAAAGAAAGAATAAAAACAGAGAGAGAGGGGGAGAGAGAGAGAGGGAGAGAGAGAGAAGACGAGACAAAGGCAATGTTTATCTGACCTGCATTCCCATCATGCCTTGCCGGTCTTCATTTTACCAATAATCCGTGGCGCATGGCAGCATCATGGCTATTCCCACTAGCAGAGTTGCATTACACAGCCCATGATCTGCCTCTAAATGCCACTTTATCTCTTTGTTGTCGTCTTTCTTATTCTTGAGATGCACTCAATTTAGCCCGCGTAACGGGACCGGGAGACTATAGTGGGACTGGAAGACTATGGACAATCGATGAAGCTTGGCTTGGCTTTCAAACGGAGCAAAACAACAAGGGTATTCCCTGAATTCATCCAATCAGAGCAACTGATACGGCGGCCTCGGGGCTTTCACTGCCCCGGTACCAGCATCACGCCCATTCAAGCCCAGGGACTTCTTCCATCATCGTGTTACACACAGCGTAATTAGGAATTAGTTTCTTGGCGTCTCCCTCTCTGAGACACACACACACACACACACACACACACACACACACACACACACACACACGTCTACATTTCACCTCAGAGGTCAGGTAGGGGTTTGGTGTTCTGCTCAAGGACAGTCGACAGTGGATGGAAACTGTGGCTGTTACAGGGATTGAAACTGAGGCTCAGTTTCAGATTCACAAAATGACCAAATCAGAACGACGTCTTGGTCATGCATATGTAGATTATATGCAAATCTAACTATTTTGCCCACATAATGTGTATTTGTAGGCGAGGCGAAGCAAGATTGTGCCCAATTTCCGTTCACACTTCACAACATCAACTTCTGCAAATTAGCTCATATGAGATCTTTTGAAAGACTGCACACAGACTTTGAGCAGTTGGACCATTCAGAAAGGCTGCTGTCATCTCTGCAAGACTCTTCTTCTTGTGTTTTATATACATGGGCCAGACAAGACCATCAAACAGACCAGGGGGTTGTGGGGTGGGAGGTGTGGGGGGTGCAGCAGTGTGTCGTTCCTAAATCAAATCTGATCTGAGAACTCTACAATTATAAAGGGGCTTTAGGGTGCCAGGCTTGTTGGATTAGCTCTACAGCTGAAGCAATTTGTGCTTGCAGTTGGCGATGAAGGGGGTATTTGCTCGTGCGCGGCTCTTTTGGAGGCTCGTTTGTACCACAACTTCATTTGCAAACATTTCTTGATGAACTGGAAGGCGCTCAGTAGAGTGCAAACCTCTGCCAACTTCCAGAGTTGCAGCCTCCTGATGGTTTATGTTTGTTCCAACAAAATAGCATGTGAACGCGATGCTGTTTATTAGCCGACTTGGAAGAACGCAGCATTAGGGCTGCAACTAACGTTTATTTTCACTGTCAATTAATCTGTCGACTATTTTCTCGATTAATCGATTAGTTGTTTGGTCTATAAAATGTCAGAAAATGGTGAAAAATGTGGATCAGTGTTTCCCAAAGCCCAAGATGACGTCCTCAAATGTCTTGTTTTGTCCACAACCCAAAGATATTCAGTTTACTGTCATAGAGGAGTAAAGAAACCAGAAAATATTCACATTTAAGAAGCTGGAATCGATTAATCGATTAATCGATTATCAAAATAGTTGGCGATTAATTTAATAGTTGACAACTAATCGATTAATCGTTGCAGCTCTACGCAGCATAATAGAGCTCAAAAATGATAATTGTCAAACGGCAGAAACAGACAGACAGACGGGGAAAGCAGAACCTCAGCAGAACTGTTAGTCATAGTTCTGCATTTCCTATAATGTCTATTTGCTGCCTTCATAGTCACCTAGACACTTTATTTAAGTCCCAAGTCAAACAAAAAGTTTTTCATTTCACTGTGCAGTTGTGTAAGGTGGAATGACAGAGTAGAAATGAATTGATTTACTATTTGTGGTTTTTTAAACAAGATCCAAAAGTTGTCCGAGGTTTGTCCCCACAGGACAAAAAAGGACAAGCTTGTTTGTATTAAACCTGAAGAAATGAAGGGCGTTCTGATTGAATCTGATCCTCCTGCTGATAACACAGACTCTGCTGCTCCTAACGTGCAGCATGATGCCAATTCTCATCACTTCTTCCTTGTTGTTTTTTCGTGTTGTCAAGGCTTCAGGTCGAATTTCAGGAACTAACAACAGAAGCTGCATATATTTTTGATGCATATTGATGGATGCAACACCCTTGGAGCAGAAATTCATGCCCAGTGATAAATTCAATGTCCTCGACCGTTTCTTTAGGGAGAACAACTTTTAGAACAACAGAGGCTGCATCTATTTCTTTTGTACATCAGTGGCAACAACAGCCATGAAGCAGAAATTCATGTGCGTGATAAAAATTTGATGTTCAAGCAAATTTCTTTGAGAACGAGGACTTTTAGAGCAACAGAGGCTGCATATATTTCTGCTGCATACTGATGGATGGACCCAAGCAGCAGGATTTCATGTCCGTGATAATTACAATTTTGGAAACAACTTTTTTAGAGCAAGAGAGGCAGCATTTCGGAGACGAAGCCTCACCTCGAAGAGCTCATCGGCTGTGCTGTAGTGGATGGAGGCCGGCGAGGCGCCCGCCGGCTGGTCGTTGCACCAGTGCAGCTCGCTGAGACAGTTGACGCTGTCGAAGTCGCTGGCGTCCAGCTGGGAGAGGTCGATGTCCGGGAAGTCAGTGTCCAGACGGTCCGAACACACCTCCTCCTCCCCATACTGGAGACGGAAAAAGAGAGAGGGAGAGAGAGAGAGAGAGAGGGGGGAAAGGTCACGTTAGTCAAACATCGAGATTAAAGCAAATTTCCCAGGCGGTTTGTTTTTTTTTTGCGAATACATGAGTCACTTTGTAAAAATGTGAACCAGAAAAACTGGAGGTGCTCGACCCAGCTGGAAACGTCTCCGGCGAGCTATTCACAACTTTGAATGCGTCACTTCTGCGTCTGCCGGTTCGCTCTCTCTTATATGCGATCACGAAAAAGGAAATGATGTTTTCTGTGTAACCGCCGTAAACGCCGCCGCCTTTTCACAAGCATGAGAAACATGAGAGATGAGACTTTACCGATTCCATTCGCTTTTATGGCACTAACACTGCCGGGGTTAGCGGTGACGTTTCCCTGTGAGCGTCAACGGATGGAGAAAGGTACTAAAACTGTCCAGATTAGGGGTTCAATTCCCACTGGAGCCACCCATGCTAAAATATGTATGCACTCACTGTACTGTAAGGCACTCTGGATAAAAGCCTCCACCCAAATGGCATATATATTATTACACTGTTCGCTCTCACCAGCAGCCCCTCATCTCTCAACAGCTAGTCATTATAGATAATGAGACTTCCATCTTAGAGGAGGTTCGACACTGAAACCGGCAGAGGCATCCGTCCTAGCACAATGTGGGATTAGACAGACGGAGCGCCACATACACCGGTAATCATTGTAGAAGCTTCTTCATGCATTTATCCCGCGTCTGCCCCGGCGGCTCTCAGCCGAGCGCCGTCCTGACCCGAGAGTCTTCAGGTGATTAGCTCCCCCTCTCCGGTTGAAGGTGTGCTAATCAGTGAAACGAGCCGCTGTAGTGTCTAGTTGGAATGACGAGCTGCCAGACTCTTGGGTCATGACGGGACGCGGTTGAAAAAAACACTGATCTATCCCGCAGTAGCCTGGTCTACCGAAATGTCGTGAAATGACGAGCAAATATCGAGCGCCGTAACATGAGAATTGAGAGGAATCTGAGGTGGAGACACGACTAGAAACAGACGAGAAACAAATCCAATGCGAAGAAGTTTCCAAATGTGAGTTAAGTTTTCATTCGCTCACAAATTCTAGTGAAATTAAACTCTTTTTGAAGGGTGGATCCCTTGTAACCCCCTCAAAGACCCCTGGAAACCTTTAAAGGACCCCTGAAACGCCCTCAAGGAACACTGGCACCCCCTCAAGGACCCCTGGAACCCTTTAAAGGACCCCTGAAACCCCCTCAAGGAACACTGGCACCCTTTCAAGGACCTCTGGAACTCCCTCAAGGACCCCTGAAACCCCCTCAAGGACCCCTGAAACCCTTTCAAGGACCTCTGGAACTCCCTCAAGGACCCCTGAAACCCCCTCAAGGAACACTGGCACCCTTTCAAGGATCTCTGGAACTCCCTCAAGGACCCCTGGATCCCCCTCAAGGACCCATGAAACCCTTTCAATGACCTCTGGAACCCCCTCAAGGAACACTGACACCCTTTCAAGGACCCCTGAAACCCCCTCAAGGACCCCTGAAACCCTTTCAATGACCTCTGGAACACCCTCAAGGACCCCTGAAACCCTTTCAATGACCTCTGGAACACCCTCAAGGACCCCTGAAACCCTTTCATGGACCCCTGGAACCCTTTCATGGACCCCACTTTGAGATCTACCAAACTAACTTGTGTTATATTCCAGTCAGAAACAACCAGCCATGCGGTCTGAAGTGAGATTCAGACAGAAGAAGAAGAAAAGCAGGAAGTGTGTGGACGTGACTCAGTGTGAAAGGAAGTGACTGCGGTCTCTGGAGGAGGGGGGAGGAAAGAGGAGGAGGAGGAAGGGGAGGAAGAGTTATGGATGAGGGGAGGAGAAGTTGGGGGGAAGGAGGGAAGAAGCATGTATGGAGGAGAGAGAGGAGGAAGGGGGGAAAGGAAAGGGGAGGAGGAAGAAGAGAAAGAGAGAAAAAAACAGAGATGGAGAGGGGAAAGGGACATTTATGGAGGAAGAGGGGAAATGGGAGGAGGAAGAGCAAGAGAAGACGACAGGGAGTGAGAGAGAGAGAGAAGGGGGAAGAAAGAGAGAGGGATGAAGAGAAGAATGCATTTAATTGTATTTAGATGCTTTGGTAATACTGTTCATCTAACACTCATGTTAATGAAGCAGACTGAATTGAGATGACAATTTAATTGAGAGAGTGAGAGAGCGAGAGAGAGAGAGAGAGAGAGAGAGAGAGAGAGAGAGAGAGAGAGAGAGAGAGAGAGAGAGAGAGAGAGAGAGAGAGAGAGAGAGAGAGAGAGAGGAAAAGGGAGGGAGGAAGAGGGAAACAGGGCCGGAAATCAAACTGGGTTTTGGAGTGACGAATCATGGGATCATACACTCTTTGGATGTGTGTGTGTGTGTGTGTGTGTGTGTGTGTGTGTGTGTGTGTGTGTGTGAGAGAGAGAGAGAGAGAGTGTGTTCTTTCCATTGGAGACCAAAAGATCAGTGTCCTGTATTGTATGTATGTTTGATGAGGAAGCAAGCTCTGTTACATTGTTTCTGTCTTTCTCTCTCATTCTCTATCACTCACACACACACACACACACACACACACACACACACACACACTACACACAATACACACACTTCCCTTTTCATTCATCTGATTGGGCGAGACAGCAGGGTCAACCGGTTACACCAGACTGAAACAACCAGCGAGGTTTCACTCACTCTCAGCGTTCCTCAGCGTTAATCTAGAAATTAACGACTAAAACACTTGCTGACAAAGGCAACAGAGACTACAGTATAACAAATAAATATTCTGTCCCATGATGATATTTGAAATAATTAGATTTTATTCTAGTATTGACGAAAACATAACAAAAGCAGAAAACACGGCAGCTGACATCTTTCAAGGGTTGAAGGTGTATTGATCCAGGTAAACATCCATATGATGTTTTTTATTACCTGTACCTGATTGATTAAATTTAATGTTGCTGACATTCTCATAAAAAATGATGCAAAATGTTGCAAATGTAATCAACACTAAGAGTTTTTTTATCTTCTGAGGTTGAACTGTTGAACATTGTTTCATCTACTATAATGTTATTATTTTAGCTGGCAAAAAGTATCATCCATTTTAGTCTTTTAGTAAATAATTGGCTAAATGTAATCAATATACCATGACTTAAATATGACGAAATTTAAAGACTATTTTCATCAAAATACTGCGAATATTAACAGTGGGGTTCCTCCTCATCTACGGCTACTCATGTGGAACAAACTAAGTAAATTTGACCATGACACTTTATCATATCTCTCTCTCTCTTTCTCTCTCTGTCTCTCTCTCTCTCCAACTCAAGTTACTTTATTATCATGACTCTTTTATCAGAAACCATCTTGCCAAAGCAGTTTGCAAAAAAAAATATTTTTTTTTTCCAAAAACTAATCAACAACAGTTCACACATTCATGATTAATTTATAATTCAGTGATTCATTCTCTGGTTCGAAAACACGAGCCATGCAACAGCACATAATCATCCATCTCTCTCTCTCTCTCTCTCTTTCCTTCCTTTTAAGTCTAATTATTCTGTGTATTCGCCCTTCTATATGTTATTTTTTAATCTGTTGTTCGCGGTTTTTACTTATTGCTTTCATTTTCACTTATCTTGTGAAGCGCTTTGTAAAGATTATCATGCCTCTACTTCTTCTTCTTCTTTTTTATTATTATCATTTCTTAGTATTATCATATCCTCTTATGAATGCATTTTGAACCTGCAGTACATAATCATCAATATCAATGATAATAATAATTAATTTTGTGTCGAAAACATGTTCTATACAGAAGTACATAATCATCATTTATCTCTCCAGAGTTATATTCATTAACTGTGAGCTTGCTCTCTTACACACATACTCATACACACACACACACATACACACACACACACACACACACACACACACACACAAGTTCCTATCACCCAGAAAGCTACAAAAAGCCCAGCTTGTTTTTTACTCACTACAATA
>NW_027279003.1:15000-25000 GCF_046629955.1 Centroberyx affinis | reverse complement strand
CCTAATTGGTTCTTTCAGTCCTCTACTCTCCACTGAAATGGCTGATGTGTGGTGAGCGTTCTGGCACAAACTGGCTGCCGTGCATCACCCAGGTGGGTGCTACACCGGTGGTGGATGAGTTGAGTCCCCCCCCCCCCCGATATGTGAAGCACTTTGAGTACCTAGTAAAGCGCTATATAAATGTAATCAATTATAATTATTATTATTAACACTTACCTCCGTCTCTTTCAAATTAAGGATGATAAAGTTAGGTAATGTAACGAGTGTTGCGCGTGACGTCACGTAACAACCAGCTGTCCGGTCTGGTTCTGGTTCACACTACTCAGACTAACCGAATCCGCTCTCAGATTCAGTGTCAATACCTGAATTTTCAGGGAGTGAGTTCGGTTGTAGAATGCAGTTGTCACTCTCTGTCAAGGGTGCAGAGACTAGGACCCAAGTGCAAAGACCGGCAGCAAGAGGAACTGGTTCAAGCGAGAGTTTTAATGAAAAAAGCCAAGGTAGAGGTACAAAACAAAAGAATCCAAAAAGGGAAAAAAAACAAAACAGGCCGACAAGCAAAGGGAAAAACAAAAACCAAACCTGGCCGGTAACTAGACAGAAAATCTCCTCATGGAACACACGACAGGTAACACAAGACAGAGCTGAAGACAACAGGTAACCAAAGACAACAAACTTGCAAAGACTAGAGAGAAACAAGACAAGATATAAACACACAGACTGATCAAACAAATGAGGGACAGCTGGCTGGCAGGGGAGAGTCCGGGAGATGATTGGTGGAAAGCAGGCTGGTGAAGGGGGAACAAGGTAACCGGGCTAATTGGCTGACAGAAGACAGGTGTGGTGGAAGCAGGAGGGGGAGAACAGGTGAAGAGGGAAAGTCTGAGGACATCTGGTGGACAGGTGGAGAATGGCAGGACTGGGGAGTGAAGAGTGAAGGGAGAGAGAGGCAGGTTAGGAGGTGAGGCAGGAAATGGGACAGCCAGTCCCATGACACTCTCCTTAATAACCGAACTGTGTGAACTGAACAGGATTAAGCTCCAATGAGGAGTGACAACCGTATTTAGTTGCAGTGTGTACGTAGCCATGAATTCTTCCACAATGTGCATAAAATCATTGACTCACTCTCTAACTCCAAAGCAAAGGACACATATGGGCTGGACAGTATTTCTGAAAACGAAGAAACACTGACAACGCCATTAACGAATACAATCATCCATCACCCATCCATACTGCACCTCCCCAACAGCCTGGAAGAAGCAACTGTAAGTCCTGTTTTCAAACCTGGAGATCTCCAAGAAATACAAAACAGACCAATAAGAATTTTACCAGTAATATCAAAAGTTGCTGAACAGGTTTTTGAGCAACTAACCACATATCTGACTAGTGGAAACACTCCATCCGATTCAGTTTGGCTTCAGAACAAACCAATCAACAGACAGACAGCCTGCTGCCTCCTTCTGGAAACCTTTGAATCCAAATTGGATAACACAGGTGTTGTTGGTGCAGTCTTTCTGGATTTCTGTAAAGCATTTGATTCTGTTAATCATGTCTGTTAACAGTGAAATTTTGATTTCTTTCAAAATGCCACATGGATGGAATCATACCTATCCAGTAAACAGTGAATTAAAGTGAATCATCAGTCTAATGGGAGTCCTGCAGGGCTCAATCCTGGGCCCATTACTGTTTAGTGTCTATCAGTGACCTCGCCCCAGTATGTCATGGAGTAAATGTGCAAATGTATGCTGATGACATCATTATGTATGCACATGGGCGAAGTTGCATTAAAACTAGCAACCGTTATGGAGAAAGTGGCTGGTTGCCTTTCCTTAAACCTAGGGGAAACTGTTGCCATGTTTTTGTCCATCAGACCAAAAAAAACAACCTTCTCCAGATATATTGATTAGAGGTGAAAAAATCAAAACTGAATGTAAATATATAAATACAATTTAAATATCTAGGAATGACACTAGATCCAGCTCTTACCTTTTAAGATTCAGCCTTTCAAACTTAAGACATGTTCTTATTTTCAGATGCTGCCCTGATGTTCTTACACTCCTTTCTCATCTTAATTACTGCATCACAAGCTGAGTACTGTCAAGAGCCAATCTGACAAAGCTTTATACACAGTGGCAAACAAACAAAGAAACGCCCGATCTGTAGGAAGGCTGCAACACTTGAAGCTACTTTTGTTTAGCATTCCTTGAAGCTCCGCTCAGAAAATATCATTAGAACTACAAGGTCCTCAGTTATGAGTGACGGTGCAGTGTGTTTGCTGGCTAGTTAGCTAGCTAACAGTTTGTTCAGGTTAACTGAGCTGACTCTTCTCAAGCTACAACTCAGAGTGTTTTGGAGTAGAGACTAGGGCTAAAGACAAGACAGTTTACTGTGTCACAGTAACCTACATTTGGAAACAAATCCACCTTATCACACTATTCACTTTTACTGAGAACGTTACTGAATGGATCTACAGCCACACTAGCCTGGTATCCAGCCCCTATGAATCGCAGTTTTCAGGACTCTTCGAATTTGCACGGCGATTCATAAGGGTCTGGACGCAAGCCTATCCACTGGCAGTTATTTCGGACAGATACTGTCCGAGATACCTGATTGGCTGGTCGATGTAGGCGGGACTAATCTACTGATGACGCCATTACAGAGCGCAGTAACAACAACAACAACCAACATGGCAGCAGCACCGGAAAAGGAATTGGATGATAGCGAGCTAGATTTAGCGATTTCGTTAGTCCTTAAAAAACTTAATGGCAACGATGAATTAAAACAGGAACAACCCGTGTGTTTAAAAGCCTTTTTCAGAGGTCAGGATGTATTCGCGGTGCTTCCCACCGGCTTTGGTAAGAGCTTCATTTACCTGCTCGCTCCTCTGGTGGCTACAGAAATGGGACAATGGGCCAAATCCTCTTGTTATTGTCATTTGTCCGTCGGTCGCTCTTATGGAAGATCGAGTGAAAGAGGCAAAATTTGGTATTTCTGCCTTGCGACTTGGAGTGGACTCCGCAAAGGAAATACAGGAAGAACGAGGGAGGATCCAGTAGTCCGGGGGCCTGGAGCTCGACCACAAGCGGCAACAAATGACGACAAACGATATCGTCACCGACGGTTAAGGATCGGTTGCTTGGAATTGTCGTTGACGAGGTTCATCTCACTCAAAAATGGTTTGTAGCCTACAACAAAAACACACTGTTGTCTTCACTGGGAAGTGAACGCCGCCATGATTGTTGTTGCTATGGGGAACCTCCAGATTACGTCAATCTGCTTTGCTACTGTGATTGGTCAAAGAGTTTGATCATTGAGAACTAACAGCAACCAATTGGTTGGGGCAAGAAATTACGTCACCGAATCAGTGGTGGATAGGCTTGGTCCAGACCTCTATGATATGCAAATTTGAAGAGTGCTGAAAACTTCATAGAGGCTGAACACCAGGCTGCAGCCACACCACAACAAGCTGCAGCAGCTGCTCTGTTTCTAGCTGCTTGCTACACATTTACACTTTATTAACTAACACACAGTTCTACAGTGTTCCTCCATCATGGAGACAGGCTGCTGGAGTAATGAAAATGGAAATAAATGGAACAGACTTCCAGTACTTTGAAAAGAATTTCAAATAGTTTTAAAACATCATCTCACATTTTCTATAATGTTTGTGATTGCCAATTTGATGAATATTTTTTGTTTACAGAGGAGGAAGGATGGGAGGAGAGGAAGAGGAGGAGGAGGGAAGATGGGAGGGTAGAGGAGCAGGAAAGGAGTAGAAACTAGGGAGGAGAGGAGGAAGAGTAGAGAGGAGGAGGAGGAAGGAAGGAAGGAGGAGAGGACAGACTGTTTGAAAGAAACAATTAGATTCAATTTTCCACTCAATAAAATACAACCATCAGCTCAGCATAGACACACACACACACACACACACACACACACACACACTAATTGTGATGCAAACACTAAAACACACATACACACACAAGCTCACACACAGAAACACCACACACCCAACCCAAACACACACACACACACAGTGTCTGTCTCCAGAGTGGTGTTTTAATTGAAGCAGGTTACGGTCGTGTCTCGGTGAAATTGGAAAAATTAATCAGCCGGAAAACAGTGTGTTTTCTTCCCTCCGGCCGTCCGACCGTCTCTCTCTCTCTTTCCATCTCTCTCTCTATCTCTCTCTTTCTCTCCCTCAATCTCTCTTTCTCTCCATCTCTCTCTCTCCCTCTCCATCTCTCTCTCTCCATCTCTCCCTCTCTCTTAATCAGTCTGATATGAGATGGCTGGTAAATTAATTTGTGAGCGTGTGTGTGTGTGTTGTTGCTTTGTTTGGGGTGTGTGTGTGTTTAGGGGAAGGAGTGTTTGTGAATGTGAGTGTGTATGTGTGTATCTGTGGAAGGGTGTGTGTATTCGGGGGAGTGTGCATGTGTTTATATGTACATAGTTGGGAGAGCGTGTGTGTATGTATGTTTGAGTGTGTGTGTGTGTGTGTGTGTGTGTGTGTGCTGAATTGAAAACACTGGATCTCCAAAAGTCGCTTTCTTGCAGGAAACAAACACTTGTTTTCAGACACATGGATTTGAGACAACACACACACACACACACACACACACACACACAAACCGCAGGTGGAATATTTATTTTTCCACACTTCCTGTTTTGTTTCCTCCCATTGGCTGTTGCTGGTCTCTGTTGAGATGCGATTGGCCGACCAGCTCACACTGCAGGAGGACGTCAAGACTCCGACTTGCTCTGATTTTGAAAATGTGAAGCCAAATCAGTGCTGAACAGAAGAGTGTCAGGGCCATTTTAGGTGATTTTCTTTTTTTTTTTTTTTACAACAGCTGGGGGGAGGGGGGGTAAAACTTAGAAATTTTAAAAATTTCAAATTTCAATGTGCAAGAAAATTTCTGTTTTTTCTCGCAAATGTATGACTTCAATCAAAGAATTTCTAAAGTAGTTTTCAAATTTTCAAGACAATCTCAAATTTTAATGTGCAAGAAAATCGCAAATTTCTGAGTTTTTTCTCGCAAATTTCTGACTTTACTCTCAGAATTTCTAAAGTAATTTTCAAATTTTCAAGACAATCTCAAATTTCAATGTGCAAGAAAATCGCAGATTTCTGAGTTTTTTCTCGCAAATTTCTGACTTTACTCTCAGAATTTCTAAAGTAATTTTCAAATTTTCAAGACAATCTCAAATTTCAATGTGCAAGAAAATCGCAGATTTCTGAGTTTTTTCTCACAACTTTCTGACTTTACTCTCAGAATATCTAACGCAGTTTTCAGCCTGATTGTCATGAAGTGTGTCTCCAGCCTGGTGTTGAAACAGGCTTTCCACTGGACAGAGACCTGAGCACTGTGAAATTTAAAAGACTGTTGAAGTGACTCACAGTGACTGCAACACTCTGTCTGGGCTGCGGCTCTCCGAAGGAAACAGACTGGGCTTCTGTCAGTTTCTGTCTGGAGAATCCAACGAGTCAAAGCGGACAGACCGACCTGGACTGAAGACCAGAACAATCTGGAGCAGCCAAGACTGCGTTCACACTGCGGCTCAAAGTTCCCACTTCTGATTTTAAACTAATGTGTCTAAGGTATTAATTTATACATTATTTAATAGTCATCTTTATAATCTATTAAATAATGTATAAATTAATACCTTAGTTAACATGAACACCATTAGTAAATTACACATTAGTTAACTGTTACTTAAGGGTTAGTTAATTCTTATTAAACATTAATTAACCCTTATTAAGCATTAACTAACCCTTAACTTAGTGACCCTTATTGTAAAGTGTTACCTATAAGAGAAAGTTGTGCCGCCATGTTTCCGGCCAAACGAGCGAAAGCGTTTGTCCAATCAGGTTCAGCCAGGAAGAGTTTATCTGTCGTCATGGAGGAGGAAACGCCCATCAAGCGTCCGATACCGAGAGGCAGCCTGATCCCTGACACGAGGACCCGAGAAAACACACCGACACACAGAGCGTTAAATCTGCCTTAAGTCACTTTAATACACAGAAATGAAACTCACTGTTTAACACAAGTGTCACCATCACTGCCTACCAGAGGTGGGGACTCAAGACTTGGACTCGAATCACAGTCTGAATAGTGTGAGACTTGCTGCATGAGGAGAAGACTTGAGACTGGACTTGACTCGGGTTCTGGTGACTTGGGACTTGACTCTGACTTGTACTCTGATGACTTGAAAAGGTTTCTAAAGTCTTGACTTGAGATCTTGTGTTTGTGTAAATGACTTAGATTGAAAGTGATGAGATTTGTTCCAGCAGACGACTGAATTTAAATTCTGTTTTCTGAATTTGTATGGAATGATTGAATTTATTGAAGTTGAAACTGATTATAGAAATCAAACTCATGATGCTCTTACCAAGTTTTTATCCTATTAAAACCATATTGCATTGAAAAGTCCTAGATATTTAGTTTTCTTTAAGATATTAAATTGATACTGGACTCTTGATTTGTTCTGACTTGACTTGCTGTTCTACATTTAGACTTGAGACTTGACATTAATGACAAGGACTTGACTTGGACTTGACTTGATAATCTACATTTAGACTTGAGACTTGACTTGAGACTTGTGCCTCAAGACTTGAGACTGACTTGGGACTCGAGCAAAGCTGATTTGGTCAGACCTCTGCTGCATACACCTTACTCTCTTCTACAGATGATACTACAATGTGATTTATTAAAAAATGTGGTGAAGAGAAAAGAAGAAGAAGAAGAATAAGAAGTAGAGGAGAGGAGAGGAGAGGAGGAGGGGGGATGTGGAGAGGAAGAAAGATGAGGCAGGTAGGATGGTGGAGGAAATGGAATAATTTTCCAAATGAAATATGAAGATGAGGTGTGTGTGTGTGTGTGTGTGTGTGTGTGTGTTTCAACAGTCCTGTCCTCTGGCTGACTTTCTTTAAAAAAGCGTTTAGGTCTTCCACTTGGGAATGAATAGAGTCTATCTATCTATCGATCTATCTGTCTATCTGTCTGTCTGTCTATCTATCTTATCCAATCTTGTTGTTTTTCTTCATGTTTTCCTTCAGTTTTCAGATCTTTGTCTTGACAGCAGTGATTTGGTTTAACTTGTTTGGAAATGTAAAACTGTGCTGCGAGTCACTTGTTGTCTTGCTAGTTTAATTTTCTGACTACTTTTACACAGACAGCAATAATCAGACTGTTGGCCTTATTCTAAACAATATCCAGATGAATGTGTCTCCATGTGTTTCTTATAGAACTGTTCCCTTCATGTTCCTGTCTCCAGCTGCGGAGCAAAGTCCGGTCAGCAGGACAGAGGAGGATCACCGGAGACTCGGTTTCAGTTTCAGACTTTGCTGAAACCTTCATGATCTCCGTTTCCCTCTGAATCCTGAGCATGCTCAGTTTCAGCCTCTCCTCCTGTTTCCTGCTGTCAGTCTCTTTCTTTCTCCTCTGAAACCAGTTCAGCCTCTGGAAGGCAGAGGAGCGTCAGGCGGTCCAGAGAGAGTCCTGGTTGGATTCAGGTGTTTACAGTCTGAACCGCTTCAATAATGAGACTGAAACCAGAATACTCCACATGTCTTAATGAGAGTCTGCTTACTGACTATGACTTTATTCAGGTTCAGGGGATCAGAACATGATGTTTACATGGTGAGTTCTGATTCAGTCTGTTGTGTTAATCTGGTTCATGTCAGATTTCTGCTGTCCAGGTAAACAGAAGCTCTGTTTCAATGCTGCCATCTTTTTTTGTTTTTTTCTATTTTTTGTTTTTTTTCCAAAAAGCCATGAATCAATTTTCGGAACAAGTCCATTACTGACCATAAAAGGAATTGTTCTATGGGCAGAAATATGTGTGACTAGAAACTAAAATTAAATTATTTATATTTGAATTTGAATGAGGGATCTGGAATTTTCGGGCCAAAAACATGAAAAGGAGTTCTGTTTTTCAATGCAATTATTCAAGTTATACAATACAAATTCAAATTATGTGATTCAAATTCTTTTTTTTAATGCAATTACTCAAGTTCAGCAATTCCAATTCAAATATAAATAATTCAATTTCAGTTTCTAGTGACACGTATTTCTGCCCATATAGTTCACCCAAAAAATGAAAGGTTTGTGTGTGTGACAACATCTCGTGAGGTTTGGTAATGCAGAAGCAAAATACAATGAGAAAGACTCGATTTTTGTTAAATAATGGATCAAATTTCATTTTCTTTTTTTTTTTTCACTCACAGAACAATCGTGTGGCATCAGAAGACTTGGGTTATGCTTCAGGAGCGATATGGAGTCATTTTATGGATATTTTTTGGAACTCTAAAGATCGGTCCTCAGACACTCAAACCCTAACCCTAACAAACTTATAGGGTTCCACTTTTGGGTGAACTATTCCTTCAAGTTCACCTTTAATATGAGTTAAATCAGGAGGATCCAGTCTGTCCAGACCTGATCAGTCTACCAGCTCTTTATACACAGTCTGCTTGTACTAGATTGTGTGTGTGTCATCATCTGTGTGTGTGTGTGTGTGTGTGTGTCATAGTCTGTGTGTGTGAGTGATGGATGTGATAGAAGATGGTATCTGATTGGCCGTCTGTGGTCAGACTGATGGTTCTCGGCTCCATATAGACCAATGGGAACTCAAATGTGTGTGTGTGTGTGTGTGTGTGTGTGTGTGTGTGTGACAGACCCACAGAGTGACAGACAGGTCAGCAGAATGAGAACAGATAGGCAGGCAGACAGACATACAGGTAGACAGACAGGATATGATGTAATGCTGTACCTTTTTTTTTTTTTTTGGGGGGGGGGGGGGGGGGGCAGCCAGCCACCCCCGGGGCAGGAAGTAGATGACTGATCGTCCAATCACTGGAAGCGTTGCTGTCTATGCAACATTACTCCAGCCAATTGAGCGTCACTTTGTATTAATACGGCCATCAGTCTGCCCGGTAACAAATGACCCAGACACAACAACAGGAAGAGGAAGCTGCTCCGACTCCTCCAAGGACACTTAGTGGTGGACACACACACACACACACACACACACACACACAGCAACTCATTACAAATTAAACATTAACAGTTTAGAAATGAGCTAAATCATTGTTATCAGTAGTACAGCAGCAGTAGTACAGTAGTAACACTGCGTTATAAAACTAATGTGTTGTAATGTTTCCCAATGAAACCATTACAATGTGACTGTAATGTAATGACAATGCAACTGTGTTACATCATATTATGATGCTAACATACTATAATGTATAATGTATAATGCAACTGTGATGCAATGATAACCAAACTATAATGCAGCTATTGTGACTGTAAAACGATTAGAATCCAACTATAATGTTATATTATAATCTGACTATAATGTGACTATAATCTGATTATACTACAACTATAATCTGACTATAATCCAACTATAATGCTATATTATAATCTGACTATAATAATATATAATATAAACTATAATCGGATTATACTCCAACTATAATATGACTATAATGTGACTATAATCTGATTATACTACAACTATAATCTGACTATAATACAAGTATAATGCTATATTATAGTCTGACTATAATGTGACTATAATCTGATTATGCTACAACTATAATATGACTATAATCCAACTATAATGCTATATTTTAATATGACTATAATAATAATATAAACTATAATCGGATTATACTCCAACTATAATATGACTATAATCCAAGTATGACTATAACCTGATTATACTACAACTATAATCTGACTATAATACAACTATAATGCTATATTATAATCTGACTATTGTGACTATAATCTAATTATACTCCAACTATAATCTGACTATAATCCAAGTATAATGACTATAAACTGATTATACTACAACTATAATCTGACTATAATTCAAGTATAATGCTATATTATAATCTGACTGTAATGCAAGTATAATATGACTATAATCTGACTATAATCTGATTATGCTCCAACTATAATCTGATTATGATCCAACTATAATCTGACTATAA
>NW_027279003.1:0-10000 GCF_046629955.1 Centroberyx affinis | reverse complement strand
TAATGCTCTACTGAACCATTTTAATGCTCTACTGAACCATTTTAATGCTCTACTGAACCATTTTAATGCTCTACTGAACCATTTTAATGCTCTACTGAACCATTTTAACGCTCTGTAGAACCATTGTAATGCTCTATAGAACCATTTTAATGCTGTACTGAACCATTTTAATTATCTATAGAACCATTTTAATGCTCTATAGAACCATTGTAATGCTCTATTGAACCATTGTAATGCTCTATAGAACCATTTTAATGCTGTACTGAACCATTTTAATTATCTATAGAACCATTTTAATGCTCTATAGAACCATTTTAATGCTCTACTGAACCATTTTAATGCTCTACTGAACCATTTTAATGCTCTATTGAACCATTTTAATGCTCCATTGAACCATTGTAATGCTCTATAGAACCATTTCAATGCTCTACTGAACCATTTTAATGCTCTATTGAACCATTTTAATCCTCTATTGAACCATTTCAATGCTCTACTGAACCATTTTAATGCTCTATTGAACCATTTTAATCCTCTATTGAACCATTTCAATGCTCTACTGAACGATTTTAATGCTCTATTGAACCATTGTAATGCTCTATAGAACCATTTTAATGCTCTACTGAACCATTTCAATGCTCTATAAAACCATTTTAATTCTATGTGGAACCCTAAAACCGTTGTAGAAGCGTTTTGTTGCCACAGAACAGTCTTGGTGCTCGGTGGAATATTTTTGCAGACATCTGAGCCGGTGTGTTTTGGGAGCGTAGCGGAGATCAGAGACGAGTCGTGACAGCTTTATAGCGACAGGCTGTGGATCAGACAGGAAGGAGGGACAGCAGACAGAAAATAACAGAAAGAAAAAAAAAATGCCATTAGAGGAGAGAATAAAAGAGAGAAGGGTGACGGGGTTCGGACCGGGCGGTGCTTCAATAGAGATGCTATCTGGTCCAGACTGAGCTGACATTAACATGGAAGAGGACAGAGGAGACGAGGGGAGAGGGAAGGAGAAAGGAAAGGATAAAAGGAAACAAAAAATGGAGAGAATAGGAAAAAGGAAAAAAGAATGGAAATAGGAAAAGCGATTAAAAAGTAGAGGAAATATGAAGGGAACAAACAAGGAAAGGAAAGGAACCTTGGAAATAATAACAGGGAAGAGGAATGGAAAGAAACAGAAGAGGAAATGACATAAGAAAAGAAAATTAGGGGAAAGAACGAAAGAAAAGGAAAGAATGAAAGGAAAGATTGAATGAAGAGACAAGGAAAGGAAAAAGGGAATGAAAACAAACTAGGAAAGGAGAGGAGATTGGAAAAGAGGAAAGAGAAAAGGAAAGAAGATACAGAAAGAACAAAAGGAGAGAAAGGAGAAGGAAACGAGGTAGGAAAGAAAAGGAAAGACTTGAGAGAAAAAATGAGAAAAAAGAGAATGGAAGTGAAGTAGGAAAGGAGAGCAGATTAGAAAAGGAGAAGAAAGAATGAAAGGTGAAGAAAGGGAAGGAAAGGAAGCAATAAGGAAAGAACGAAAGGAAAGTAGCAAAGGAAAGTAAAGAGAGATCGAATGGAGAGAGAACGAAAGGAAAAAAGGGAATGAAAGGAAAGTAGGAAAGGATAGAAGATTACAAAAGAGGAAAGAGAAAAGGAAAGAAGATAAGGAAAGAAAAGGGAAGACAGGAAGTAATGAGGAAAAAATTAAAGGAAAGGAAAGATTGCATGGAGAGAAAAGTAAATGAATCAAGATAAGAAAAGTGAGAAAATAAAGAACAGAAGGAGATAAAAGGAAAGGAAAAATAAATGAATGGAGGTGAAAGAGGGGAAGGAGAGAAAAGGATAGGATGGAGAGAAAAGCAAAGGAATCAAGGGAAGGAAAATAAAAATAAACGAAAGCAGGAAAGGATGAGAGGAAAAGAAGTGAGATAAATTGAGGGAGGACAGGAAAGAGAATGGCAGAAGACAAGCTTTAAACAGAGCTGGGGGGGGAAGAGAGAGAGAGAGAGAGAGATGGATGATGGAGGAGGGAGGGAGGGACAGACGGAGAGAAAAACAAGAGAGAGAGAGAATGAGTGATCGCGGCACTACTGAGTGGTGGATGAAGTGGAGAGATAACGGCGACAGAGGTACCAGCGGGAAAAACACACCATCTATTATTGTAAGAGAGAGGGAGGGAGGGAGAGAGGGAGAGAGAGGGATGGAAAAATAAACAAGGAGGAGAAGTGAGGGAGAGGGAAGGAGAGAGAGAGAGAGAGAGAGACACAGAGAAATAAGATTTCCAAAATAAACCCTTTGTCCAGTCAGTGAGTTTAAGAGAAAGAAAGTTCGTGTTCGTAGTTTGAGTTCTATGCTAACGCTAAAACTAGCATAGCGCTCGCCAGCTGTCCTGACAAATAAAAAAATAAAAAAATTAATAAAATAAATAAAATCACTGATATTATCTGCCTGGTGTCCAGTGGTGGAAAGTAACTAAGTACATTTACTCAAGTACTGTACTTAAGTACAATTTTGAGATACTTGTACTTTACTTGAGTATTTCCATTTTATGCTACTTTGTACTTATACTCCACTACATTTTAGAGGGAAATATTGTACTTTTTACTCCATTACATTTATTTCACAGCTATAGTTACTAGTTACTTTTCAGATCAATATTTTATATTTAAAACATTTGATCATCTTTATAAAATATCTATAAAATAGCATTGTTATAGATTAGACTACCCAAAAGTATAGCTAAATTGTTACGATTAGCTTCACGTTGACAACTTTAAAATGCTGCTTACATGTACATGTATGTCAATAAATCAGTATTAATATTCCAATAATTTATAAAAAATATAACTCTCTAGATGGGGACAGTTTGCATAATGAGTACGTTTACTTTGATACTCTAAGTACATTTTGCTGCCAATACTTATGTACTTTTACTTAAGTAAGATTTTGAATGCAGGACTTTTACTTGTAATGGAGTATCTTTACATTGTTGTATTGCTGCTTTTACTTAAGTAAAAGATCTCAGTACTTCTTCCACCACTGCTGGTGTCACGATATATTGTGAAATGAGCAGGATGTCTTCCATTTATTGAGCCGCGAGTGAAACCTGAAGCTAACCTGAAGCTAACTGTTTCAGCTGCTGAACTGAAGCGTTAGCTAAACTTTTTCATGAGACCAGCAGGAGGAAATTATCTCCTCCGTAAATCTCTCTCCTTTGCTTCCTTCTCTCCATTTTCTCCTCCATTGCTTGAGTTCTCTCCTTCGTTTCCTTCAGTCCCTTTTTACCTTCGCTGTTTAATTTCCTTCTTCATTCATTTCTGTCCCTTTTCTCCTCTTCCCTTCTCTCCTTTGTTCCCTTATCTCCTTCAATTCCTTCTCTCCTTTTTGCTTGAACTCCCTCCTTCTTTCCTTTCTCTCTCCGTCATTCACTTCTCTTGAGTCCAGTTCCTGCTGTTGGACCATAATCCTTTACTGGAGGAGGAACCTGATCTGAACCGGATTCCTGTCAGAAACATGGAGGCAGGCTCACTTCATGGAAGCTACTCGCTGTACTACAACTTGACAACTGGCATTACTGCTAGCATACACTTAGCAAGCATGCTACGCTAACGCTGTAACCTCAACAAAGCCAATGCAGAGGTCAAACAAACAACACGCAAAACAACCTACAGCTGTAAAATGACTCGACTCACCTCAGGAAACCAGGGACGTTGAAACTCTTCCACAACACATTTGAATTGTAGAGAAATGTGAAAATATCTTCCAGTGTAACTGCAGTGGAAACTAGCAGCAGCAGGAGCAGTAACTTACTGTACAGGTTTCTACCACAGACAGTTCAGACATGGCAGTTCAACAAGGACCTGGTGAAAAACCGACCTGATCTCACACAAATAGATGAAATGAACACGACTTGTTACAGTGAAGCAGCTCAGTGACAGTCAGGGTGTGTTGTGGTCAGGCGGCGGACGGGTGATGAGTTTGACTTCAATGTCGGAGACCGGAGTTCAAGTCCCAGCTTGTACGAGCAAAATTTCTGCCGCGAGTCAAATTAAAATTTTTAGCTAAAGTTTAACCGTGACCGAAGCCTTTCCCAAACCTTAACCAAGTCGTTTTAGTTTCCTAAACTTTACCGTTATCCAACCTTTAACTGAAAATGCCCAATCAATTCATGTTATTGTCACAGAATTCAGTTTGTGGAGGAACGTTATTTTCACAGCGGGTGAATCTGTGTTTCAGAGTTAGTCTAATTATTTCACGGATTTGTATGAGATCGGGTTGCACATGGAGATGCTGGACCGTCATCACCACCTAAAGTTCATTCTTGTTAAATCTGTTGGTCTCATCTAGTCAACCAAGGACTGTAAAGGATAAGGCCGGTGTTTTTAATGTATTGCTTACCGTCCCAAATCCTATGAAAATAACAAAATCAACAATGCGTTTGCTCTACTCCCGTTACTTTCTGACATTTTCCCTCCATGATGAATGTAGTTTCTGACTATTCATTTTATTTTTGGCTGATAACATGTTAAGTTGAAATATGACACGACACGTCTTGTCCCCGCATTACACTCACAAACATGTTGAAAATGACACGTGTGTGTGTGTGTGTGTGTGTGTGTGTGTGTTTTCTTGCATCTGCGTGCTCGCCTGTGTGTGCATCTACAGCAGTGTATGTAAGTACAACTGTGTGTGTGTGTGTGTGTGTGTGTGTGTGTGTGTGCAGCTGGATCAATAGGATTGATAGAAGGTCGTAAATATTCTTGTTTTTTGACCAGAGGCTTCAATCAATATCACAGAAAACAGCAGCAACTACTTTAACACTTACCCCCCTCTCTCTCTCTCTCTCTCTCTCTCTCTCTCTCTCTCTCTCTCTCTCTCTCTCTCTGTCTCTCTCTCTCTTTGTGTGTCTCTCTCTCTCTGGTTCCCTTCTGCCCTTTACTATCCATTTAAAAAATATAGAACTGCTTTTAATATGATTCATACCACAAAATTAAGATTTAACAAGAGAAAAGGAGAAGAAAGGAGCGGAGTTAATTTTCTAGACCACAGACATACAGAGACAGAAACAGATTGATAGACACACACACACACACACACACACACACACACACACACACACACACACACACACACACAGGCGTTTTACAGCCTGCCATCAGGGTGTATTGTACAAACAGCAGGTTGTGTTTTGGACGGCTTGCTAGCTAGCTGGAGGGAGACCACACACACACACACACACACACACACACACTCTCTCTCTCCCTTTCACTGCCTGCGGCCTGGGAGCTACAGCTGACATCTGCTAAGCCTGTGTGTGTGTATGTGTGTGTAAATGTCTCTATGTAATTGAATTTTCTCCTCTCCATAAAGTTGTCTGTCTCTCTCTCTCTCTCTCTCTCTCTCTCTCCTCCTAGTATAACAGACCAGTTCAATCTAAAGGCCCAGTCCGAGGAAACCAGTGTGTTTTCATGACAAATCAGAGTGGACAAGGTGACTGGAAGCGGTGGTGATGAAATTTAATTATTTACAAATAATTTTACCGTTGTTTGATTTGATCACCTTGACATTTATTAATTCACAAGCAATTCAAACAATTCACTTTACTTCATTTCCAGATAGTCTGAAACTGTCACCATGCTCAGGATCACGAAGTTTTCAGTAAAGTTTTAAAGTTCCCATATCCTCCACTGTCCAGAGTTTTATTTTGTGTCTTTCTGTCCATTCAGAGCTGTGTGTGTGGTGTCATGAACCAAAAACACTCTCAATCCATTTCTCCACGTTCATTTTCCAGCATCTCTCTGAGCCTTACCAAGAACAGGCCGTTTCTGTCACTGTGTCTTTAAGGCTCATTAATATTAACGACCCCTCCGTTCCCATTGGCTAACCGTTTCCAGAGTGAAACGTGAGACGCCGCGGCCCGGCGGCTACAGGTAGGGAAAACTCTCCAGGAATAAACAATGACAACCGCTCAACCGCTTTGAAAAAAAACACTTTGTTAGTCTATTATTTCTTAGACAGAAAGAGAGATGGAGAGAGAGAGAGAGAGAGAGAGAGAGATCAGAGGATGCAGATGAAGTGTTTGAAGTTGTTGTTCAGTCTCCAGAAGGTTTGATGCTCAGCAGGAAGCCTCAGGTCTTCCTGAACCTGTAACACCTGGATGACCCCGACACGACCTTTAACCCCTCCATGACCCCACCTGACTGACACATGGTGCGTTCACATTACAGACTACTAGGTGTACGGAGCTGCTCTGTCTGTCTCCATGCAGCGGAGCAGCAAAGTGTCGTCACTGTGTCCTTTTTATTTTATTTGGAAAATAATCGTTCCCGTTAAATGAAATAATTCATAAAGTAAATATAACTGAACTACTGTACCTTCCCTCTGCTCTGATTGGTTCGTGCTTCACTGCATGGCTGAGCCTGGGAAACAGTTGAAGCAGCTGAACTGGCTGCAGCCTGCAGTCTGAACCATCAGTGCTCCTTTGTTCTGTCACAAACCATGATGCAACTACAAAGGGATTCTGGCAAGAAATGCTAATTGTGCTAACTTTACTTTAACTGGATAGCTAGCTAGCGAACAGGTTAACTAAAAAGCTAATGAACAAGTTGTCTAGCTATCTAACCATCAAGCTAAGTACCTAGCAAGCTAACAAACTACCCAATCAACTCGTAAGTTACTTACGAACTAATTAACTACAAAACAGATAAATAACTTGTTAAATAAATGACAATGTATTCAGGGAAAAGCGTTTTAAGCAAATCAAAGGGATTTTTGCATATTGTGATGCTGCCCTCTGGACGACCCCGGACAGCTGAGCATCTGCTCAGATTTCAAAGGAACAAATTTACTGTGGGACTGCAGCTGATGGTTTTATTACTCCAGACTGGTTTTACTGGGAAAACCTGAAAGGATGAATGAATTAATTCAGAACAATAAATAATTATGAATCAGAGGTGGGGACTAGAGTTACAATTTTAATAGCTTCAGACTTGACTTGGGTTCTGGTGACTTGGGACTCGACTCTGACTTGTACTCTGATGACTTGAAAAGGTTTCTAAAGTCTTGACTTGAGATCTTGTGTTTGTGTAAATGACTCAGATTGAAAGTGATGAGATTTGTTCCAGCAGACGACTGAATTTAAATTCTGTTTTCTGAATTTGTATGGAATGATTGAATTTATTGAAGTTGAAACTGATTATAGAAATCAAACTCATGATGCTCTTACCAGGTTTTTATCCTATTAAAACCATATTGCATTGAAAAGTCCTAGATATTTAGTTTTCTTTAAGATATTAAATTGATACTGGACTCTTGATTTGTTCTGACTTGACTTTGTTCTACATTTAGACTTGAGACTTGACTTTAATGACATGGACTTGACTTGGTGATCTACATTTAGACTTGGGACTTGTGCCTCAAGACTTCAGACTGACTTGGGACTCGAGCAAAGTGGACTTGGTCACTCCTCTGTCGTGAATGCGTTTTGGTGACACTGGTGTAGAGACTGATTGACAGAGAAGGGGAAGAAGCAGGGAGCTCTCACTCTGCCTCTATTTCCAGGAACCACAAACCAACCAGAGTCTGTTCTCTGGTTTGTTCTGCTGCAGATCTCCTCTGGATATTTGGACCAAATCACACCTGAGCCTCAAGTATTCTAGACATCCAGAGCTAAAATGTAGGTGTGTTCCAATTCAGTTGCTAGGGTAACGGCGTTATCCGATCATGACAATGCTTATTCGTTTATTATTAATGTACGTATGAAGTTTTTAAAATCTACTTTTGTTAGTTTGTTAAAGATATTTACTTTGGTTTTTTTTTTACTTTTATATAAAAATCCCATGACTTCTCCTTCCTGGAGAACAGTGGATCTTTAACGGTGACCTCATGCTGCACCAGGAGGCTCCGCCCAACATCCTGTTTCAACAGGAAATACATCACATTCAGGAAGGAAGACGCTGTCAGAACGCTTCACTGTGACTTTAATACTGAGAGAAGATCGAGTGCCACACCTCCCCCTGCTGCTCAGACAGGGAGATACTCTCTCTCTCTCTCTCTCTCTCTCTCTCTCTCTCTCTGTCTCTCTCTCTGTCTCTGTCCCTCTCTCTCTCTGTCTCTCTCTCTTTCTGTCTCTCTCCCTACCAGCCACTTGGGTTGCTGTCACTCCTCTCCTCCTTCCCCTCCTCCTTTTTATCACTCCTTCCATCCCTTTTTCGTCCATTTTCTCCTCCTCCTTTATCTCCCTCCTCTTTATAAAACCTGCCTCCCTTCCCCTCTTTCCTTCTTTCTTTCTTTTTCTTTCTCCTCCTCTCCTCTTGCTCTTTTCCCTCTCTCTCTCTCTCTCTCTCTCTGTCTCTCTCTCAATTCAATTCAATTTCAATCAATTCATTGATCTTTTATTGACATCACATACATGTGTACACATTGCCACAGCACACAACAACAAAACAGCAAATACAGCGAATGGAAGACAAGATGATATAAGACAATGTCAACAGATCAGTCTTATTTATACTGAATATTGGTGAGTAGTAATGATATCGGAATTTTATAGTTATTTTTACATTACTGTACATATAATTAATTATTGCAACTGAAAGTCTTAAAAAATAAATTTACATTTGTGTGCATTTGTATGTATGTGTGTATGTGAATCAGCATTTACATACAGTACGTACAGACACACATCCATGTACTCTCTCCCTCCATCCCGGCAGGTTGCCATGGTAACGGTGTCTTTGCGGAGAGAGGAAACTGTGAGACCTGCTGGACTCCTGTGACTTCTGTGGATTGGACAAGGAAACTGTTTCCTTTTTGCTCCATTCGTATATATATTTCATGATTTTTTGTAGTTATGATTTTTGTGATTGATATGTTTATTGATTTATTTTCTACATAAAGAGGCAGAGAGAGATAAATGTTTACATACCTAACACAGTTGTTAATAATTCCAGTTTCTGCAAGAAAAAAAAATTAACTGATTCAAAACCAAATTCTCCCTATTTTATTAATAAGAATAGAACATTACTACACAGTGTCAACAAGACTAGGAATTTTTTGGATTTATATAAGATTTGCGAATTTACCCTTTTCCCTCTGTTTTTGTATTCTGATCTAAAAAAAAAAAAACTTTATAAATGCAAACTCATAGTCTCTCTCTCTCTCTCTCTCTCTCTCTCTCTCCGTCTTCATTTCCTCTCCTCTCTCTTGCTTTCTCCTTCATCATTACTTTGTCTCCTCTTCCTCCCTCTCTCTCTCTCTCTCTCTCTCTCTCTCCCTCTCTCCCTCCCTTCCTCTCTCTCCCATGTCTTGCCTATAAATCAGACAGGAGATGGACCGCCTCTTAGCCAATCAGGCCAAACCATGATTGATGTCACCATTAATTAACCAGGATTTTCTTTTATTTCCAAAAGGCCCATCTCCCTGCGCAGTCGGGCTAACGACAATTACAATTCATTAATTAATAGATGGGTTTTCTCCTCCGCCGCGACGGATTGGATATGGGGGGGGGGGGGGGGGGGGGGAAGAAAAACTACCTGGCCGCAAAATGAAAGGTTGAAAAATTAGCGGCGGTGACAACAGGGATGTTCAGCAGACGTAATGTTCTCTGTTCCTAACCTTTATTAAGCTTGACTGAGTTCACAGAGTCACACTGGGAGGTTCAGGTCGTTTGGGATTGAAACTGTCCAGTATTTCATGCCAATATTAAATACTTTTAAATTTGACCATTTTCATGCCAAAAAAAATCCCCCCCAAATTCCAAATATTCATATGTTTCCTCCAGAGTTTTCTTGTTGCTTCTCTTCAGAGTGGGAAAGCCTCTGAAACATTTAGAGCATCATGGGAAACTAAAACTGGAAACAAGGATAACAAAAGCAAACAAAACAATTAAATATTTGACGATCTTGCTGATTTAATATCAGCAAAGCAACATATTGGTCTGGTCCTGTGCTGTTAAAGTCACAGTGAAGTGACCGGCTGATGTTCCATGTGGTAAAACACAACTGTTTAACAATCAACA